>NW_026647714.1:0-47118 GCF_950295315.1 Erinaceus europaeus
TTCTGACCAGGACAAGTAGCAGCAGCTAAAAAGGGCGACCTGCTCCAAGTCCTATGCTTTACACCTTCCCTTCTCTGTGTGCCCGCCTCAGAGTGATGTCATTCGGAAGCTAATAATCCCAAACTCCTGTTGGGGGTCACAACAGTCAGCCAATAATTTCCTTCTACTTAATCTTTTTTTTTTTTTTTTTTTTTTTAAATCAGTGCTGCTCAGTTCTGGCTTATCGTGGGTGCTAGGGGTTGAATCTGGGACCACTGAGCCTCAGCAATGAGAGTCTGTTCTGTAAACTGTTGTACTCAAAACACATACATTCTTTTTAGTTACTTATGCTTCATCTGTCTAGTGAAGTATAAAGCTGGCCATTATCTTTCATTTCTTTACTTATTTCACTAAATATAATCACCATGTGCTCCATTCATTTGTTCCTGAAAGGCCTGCTGTCATCTTTTTAATGGCCCAGTAGTATTCCACCGAGTATATATCTTGCAGTTCCTTTATCTAGCTGTCTGTCAATAGGCATTTAGATAATCACATATGATTTCTTAACTGCCCTTTATTATGTCCTGCTCCAGGCACCAAAAGCAGACACTAGAAATTTAATATTCTTTCTCTGAGCTGAGTGAGATCATTTGCTAACTGTCTTATAAGAGTCAAAAGTGTTTGTTTTAGAAATAAAGTATGAGAGACAGTTGGGGAAGTCAGAATATTTACCTCTAAATAGAGTGAAGGGAGGGTAAGTCATTCTTTATTTCGATCCATGTCTGGCAAATGAATGTTCCTCACAGAACGGGTTTTAAAAAAACAAAAACAAATATTCCTTCAACATCTTAAGAATGGCCAAACCTGGTGGCAAGACTGGGAGTCATCTGAATGAGTGACGTTTAAATAAGACCAGCACTGAAGGCTCACACACATCCAAAGAGGAGTCTTCCCTGATTTGAAAATACGCTGAAGAAAGCAACTGTTTTAACAACTACCAACTGACTTAACTTCTACTCTTAAACCACATCATCTGCAAAAACAATAATGAAAACAGCCCTTAAAATTAGTAATAAGGGGACTTACATGAGAAAATTACACTCCAGATCTTAGGACTCAGACATAGTGTAATGTGAAGAACACAGACAATAACAGATACTATAAAGAGGGGATTAGACAGGAACTTTAGAGCTGGGATATTTTCCTCACTTCTCCCTGACTGAATCTTCACAGATTGTCTAATGAATTGAGTTGATGTGAAGAAGATGTATTTGTAAAGTGAGTACTATTGACCATATACACTACTTCAGGCAGTCCAAGATCAGATAAATTTTATATTTTCTTTTGTATGGTTTTGCTTAAATGTATGGAATGCTGCTTATCATTCTTAGTGCATAGAAAGTAATTTGTTGTAGCTATCTGTGATTTTGTTGAAATCTTTAGCCTAACACACTTTTCCTAAATTAAGATGCTGATGCCTGGTATGAGTTAACAAAAGGAATGATCTTATTGAGATGATTTCTGTGTGGTTCTACTACTAATTCTGTGGATTAGTTTTTAAATGTAGAATTATTTTCCTGTAATCACTGGGGCTATTTTTTTCAGATTTATTTTTTTCTGTTAGACAGAGATTAAAAGATTAATGGGGGCCAGGTGGTGGTGCACCCGGTTGAGTGCACATGCTACAGGGCATAAGGACCCAGGTTTGAGCTTCCAGGCCCCCAACTGCAGGGGGAAAGTTTCATGAATGGTGAAGCAGGGCTGCAGGTGTCTCTCTGTCTCTCTCCCTCTCTATCTCCCCCTCCCCTCTCAATTCCTCTCCATCCAGTAATAAATAAATAAAAACATTTTTTTAAAAAAGAAAGATTAATAGCACTGAACCTTCTTTTTGTATGGTGAGGCCTGGGCTTGAACCTGCATCATGCAAATGACAAAGCAAGTGCACTATCTAAGTGGGCTATAGCTTGCTGGTCTGATGTTCAATAGCCAATAAAAATGGTACAAAGAAGATTCCGAGGGCCAGGCGGTAGCACACTTGGTCAAGCTCATACATCACCATGATAAAAGATCCAGGTTTGAGTCCTGCTCCCCACCTGCAGGAGGTACACTTCATAAGCAGTGGATCAGGTACTGCAGATGTCTCTGTCTTTCTCTTTCTCTATCTCCCTCTCCCCTCTCAGTTGCTCTCACTTCTATCAAAAAAATAAATAAATAACCAAAACCAAAACGAACAAAATAAACAAATAAGAATCTTAGTGACATCTCTGTATCTTCTTTACTTACCTTACCTTCTCATCCACTCCCCCCATCATTTTAAATTGTGGAAATGTACACACAATGTAAAATTTACCTTCTTAGCCGTATGTGAATCCAGTGATCATCACCATAGCTCTTTTCATCTTGTAAAACTGAAACTCCGTGCCTTAATTAGACAATAACTCTGCATTTTTTTTTCCTTATCGCCTGCCCAGTGCAAGTTCCCCAATAGCCATCATTCTACTTTCTATTTTTATGTACTTTTGGTTCTCAATAACATTTGAACTGATCAGGGAGATTGGGCAGGAAAAGAGTTAATCAAGTATGGAGTACTAGGAAATGCAACCAGGAACAATGGGGTTATATTGCTAATCATCTAATACAGTTAGTTGTATGACTTTGCCCAGATTCCTTAAACATACTGGTCACAGTTGCCTCATTTGTAAAATGGGAGTAAACAATACCACTGACATGTTATTCTTATGTACAAGATGAGAGGAATACATGTAACAGAAATATAGGCACATTAACTAGGCTCTAGTGATGGTGATGATCTCTCTTGGGATAACTGACCCAGGATAAATTAATAAATTCAAGCAAAAAATGAACTTACAGCTCACATAATCTTACCAGATTATGTGGAATTGAGAATTTACCAGTGAAAATGGCTTTGTTATTCGGGATAACCTCTTCACTGGCTCACGTTTAAGTCAGTTTATCCACAGTGTGTAGACCTGCAATCTTATTTTCTGGTGAAAGCATCCTATGATGGTGTGAGGATACAAATAAACCAACACTTTTCATGTAGAAGGTTAAGGACTCATCTTTAAGCTTATGTCTAGCACTGAGGTTAAGGATCATGTTAGTTGCCTGAACAGCTTTGGATGTTATCAGAGAAAATATCTAAGAGTTATTATAAAATTGTCGTTAGAGAAAATGACATTTTCTTTATATATAGCACCATCTCTTCCTGCTTACAACTTGAGCTTTAAATAGCTCAAGAGATGATATGGCTTGAGATTAAAAGGCCAGACTGAGCATGTGCTTACACACACTGCACTCATGCTTTGCAGGCAGTGACTACAGCATTTTAAAATTCCACTTCTACCTAGATGCTGTTATTTGTTTCCATGACACTGGTTCTGGGAATGGCACTGAGCCCATTCAGTCACTGCAAGCGATGGACGAGATAGTAATTGATGTGTGTTACGAAACTCACATCTGGGCCTTCCACCAACTGAGAGTCAGTTTGATTTGATCTGGCGAAAGGATTTTCAAAGCGTTTGGTTTTTAAATTATAGTGATTTATAGAAAAGTGCCTCTTAACATGACTTTCAGCTGGTAGTAGGTTGAGTTCCCAGAAAAAGTGAGCTTTCACTGCCCTGATGCCTCCAAATGGAAACCTGCCAGCCTATTCCTCTGTTAAGTGGCTTCCTGGTCTCTCTCTCTAACTGATGATCCTGCCTATGAGTAGGTAGGATTTCTAAGATTGTAGTTCACTGTGCTATAATTTTATTTTGTTTTATTGGATAATGTTTGGGATATCAAAGCTACAAATAAAGCAAGTTGATAAAATTAGAGTTTTGAACATCTTCATATATTCATAGGGACAATATATATATATATATATATATATATATATATATACTGAAAGTAGGGTTTAACCTTACAAAATTGACCATGCTTCAAATTCTGTTTCCTGATTCCTACATTTCCTTCTTCTTCTTCTTTTTTTTTTTTTTTTTAGCCCCCTCTAGGGTTATTTCTAGGGCTTGGTGCCTGCACTGTGAATCAATCCACTGCTCCTGGTGGCCATTTTTTTCCCTTTCCCCCCCTTTTTATTATAGGACAGAGAGAAACTGAGAGGAGAGGGGCATAGAGAGAAGGAGAGAGAAACAGAGAGACCTGCATACAACCTGTGAAGCATCCCTGCTGCAGGTGGAGAGCAGGGGCTTAAACCCTAGTCCTGTGCATAGTACTCAGTGCTCTTAACTGGGTGCACCACTCCCAGGCCCCCCTACATCCCCCTCTTTCTATCACATTATTGCCCTAGTGAATAATCCACAAGTATTGAATACCTTCCTCTCAAATGCCTTCTCTTTCTTGAGTAAAGCTTGCAGGAATCTGGTTTTAGTCTTTCATTCTTGTTTTTGAATTTTACTTTAGTATGTCTAAATTTCTGAGTACATTTTTGCTTTTGTATGGGTATTTTTACTGTCTGGGTATATTTCACTTTGGGATTTTCACTTCTGATTGTGAAATAAAAGATACTTCTATGTTAAAAAATTCAAATATCACTAAGCATCAAAAAGTCTTTGTGGAAGTGGTATGATAGTCTTCGGATACTATTCTATACAAAGGATAGGGAACATCTGATCCACAGCCTGTATACAGCTTGAGTAATCATTGGGTATGATCCTGCCAGGGCAACTGGAATGTTGTTTTTTAATTTTTTAGTTATTTAATATTGATTTACACAATTATGAGATAGTAGGCATATAAATCCACACTGTTCTCGCAACCAGAGTTCTGTTTCCTCTTCCCTCCATTGAAAACTGCAGTAGTTTCTCCCAAGATCACAGATACGGGTTGACTATTATTTCTGTAACTATCTCTATAAATATATTTATATATTGTTTTTCCTCCATTTTTTTCAGTGGCATTGGTTTCAAGGGTGAAGTCACTTTCAAGCAAATTCTCCATTACAAACATTGTAAATTTGTATCATTGCTCTGAACATAAATAAAGTCAGACTGTGTGCACGCCCGTGTGTGTGTGTGTGTGTGTGTGTGTGTGTGTGTGTGTGTTGTTCTAGAGCACTGCTCAACTCTGGCTTATGATGGTGGTGGGGACTGAACCTGGGACCTTTGGTATTTCAGACATGAAAGTGCTTTTGCATAAGCACTGTGCAATTTCCCCAACTTGCCAAACTGTTTATGTTTAAAAATAGAATTGACAGGACCTAGGAGATAACTTAAAAAAATGCACATTTTACCATCTATGAGGACCCTTTATGGATGGTGATGGAATGTTGCTGTGGTATCTCTCCTTATTGCTATGCTCTTCACTCCCTACCGACAAAAAAATAGAACCAGAGGAAAAGAGATAGTTTCCTCTAGAAAGTGTGCTCCTTACCATGAGTGAGGTTCTGCCTTGGCGCCAAACGAGAGAACCACAACATCTGCAGAAGCTCCACAGACCATTGTGTGGTGCTGTAATCTCTCTCTCTCTCTCTCCTTCTGTCTTTCTCCTTCTGTCTGAAAAACAAAACAAAAACAAACAGATTGAAAATGTGAAATGTGTGCCTGTGGTGGTTGAACCCCACATACATGGGGTTTTGTTATTGAAAAAAAAAAAGAATTGATATCAGCATTAAGTAAGCTCTTTCAGTGGCAAATTTGTGAAATGGGTAAATTGTTGAAACACTAGCAGCCCCATTTCGAGGTTTTGGAGCCCTTAGACTTTCTATTTACATTTGCAAACAGAAGTGGTGAGAAGCAAGCAAAAAGCATCTGGCCAATATAGCTTCCTAATTTAAGGTAGATCTTGTTTGTTTTGTAATTCTAACCTCTAGCTTTTAGCTCTATTTGATCCTTCAGGGAGGGAACTTGAATCGGTTTGCGTTTACACTTGTTTGAAGTCTGTGTACACACAGCAGAGAAAATTAATGCTGCAAAAGTATTTCCTCTTGTTTATAGTCCTATTTTTCTCTTCTTGTGAAAAATAACAAATCTCTATTGTTGCAATCACTGATCATTTCTGAATCATCAGATGAATTATACCAGTGTTAATTCCTTTAGGGAGATAAAACTTTTAGGCTTTTGCCAACTGACGTATTCAGTGTAGAAACAGATTTCTTCAAATGTAGCAAATTGTTGGTTCATTTACTAACCGTGTTTGTTTCATGTATTTGCATTTGCCAGGCAAACACTGAGTATATATATTTTAATTTTATTGCAAGACTACCATTTCAAGGCATACCATGAAATTATAATTCATGTTCCTGAGATTTTTTAGTTTCAGGATGATTATTTCAATTTAGCCCTGGATACCTTAAACCATTATGCTAGGCACACTTCCAGTTTAAACATATATAATTTATTTTTAACAGATTTTGCTTGGAGTACACAAATGAAATGTAACAGTCATTACAGAGATTGTCTTAGTTCATTTACTAAACATGAATCCATGCCCTTCGTTTCTCTCACTCTGTGTATGTCGTTCATATAAAGCTTCTGTTCTCTGATGCCGATTACAGGTGAAAGGAGATCCCCAGTTTGAAGCACCATTGTGGGAAATAGTCCTGGAAAACGGCACGTGTGTTATTCAGATATACTGTATATTTTAGATAGTTCCTTCTGAAAGACCAAAGTCCTAACTTTGTCTTCCCTCCATTCTGAGTCACTTTATATGGGAACTGTTTTCTTTTCTTCTAGCCTACAAATAAATAGCCTTGATTTTGAGACTTTTCCTCTTGGGGAGATGATGGTTACATTTTTTTTTTTAAAAAAAGCTATTTTACTGTGATTCTGAAAAAGTTATTTAAAACTGAAGGTCTAATTAGAGTCCTCATTTTCTCTCAAGCAGAACAGATCAAACAAACTAAGGTGGAGATTTTGCATGTCACAGCTCCATGAGTTTCTAGCAGGAATTGCACAGCCTTGAGCATCAAAATTTAAATGATGTAAAAACTTTGTATGCTAAGTTCTGCAGTGAATTGATTCCTGGCAAGTTTTAGCCTCCATATATTTATATTGGGGCTGTGTTATTTTGTGGTCTCTTACATTTTGTCAGGCTCATTATGCAGGGTGTGTCGAATCTTTTTCGGTATTAGAAGAATGTTTGAGGAAGGTTTCTATCAAGTTGTTTTTGCTTAGGCAGATTTTATGTTATTTGAAACTGGAATGTCATAGAGCAGTTATCAAGAGCGTAATAGATTTTGGATTCAGTGAGTAGGTGGGGCTCAGAAACTGGGTTTTCGTCAGTAGTGAATCAATCTTTCCAAAGGATTAGGACAATAAAGCCAGCTTCTGCAGATTTGTATGCATGATGTACTGAGCTTTCATAAGGTGCCATGAGAGGAGTTGTAGAACTTCCCTGTCAGAAAACTAAAACAGAAAGACAAGATTTTGTAAGTGTTATGGTTTGTTTAGGTGACTTGCTTCATGCTACCAAGTAGTTGTGGCACTTGCCATTAGGCTTACGGAGAGATGGTATTAAGTATCCTTCTTCAAAATTCTGTCTTATTTTGATTTATTCTGTGATCCCTTGTATTTGTCTCATGTTTCCTGAGAAAGGCCTCGATGGAGGTGCCCAAGGGATCATCATCATTCTTGTAATTGGACATGATGAATTCTGTGTAATCCACATTTTTTTTTTTTTGATATTGGAAACTTTCCAAGCATTGAATTAATTCAGCTGTTAAGGGAAAAAAAAAAAGCATCTTAAGAAAGCAAACGTTTCAAATATGACTGTGTGTCTTTGTAAAATAAAAGCTGAAGACCATACTTCCAAGGATAAAGATATTAAATACTAGATGAGATGCTCTGGCCTCTTCAAGGATGACCCCTTTCGGCATGCTTCAAGCTTTCCTTTGTGTCTTTACTCTCCACCACCTCTGATATTCACTTTTCAGAGGAGAGAGATGAAGTGTATTTTCACAGAGAGGTGGAATTAGAAGGTGGAAGTGACTTCAGTGGATAAAAATCTACCAAGCACTGGCCTGCAGGCTCTTATTACTTAGAGTGCAATAAAAAGATCAAATTCAGCAGAGATAAATGACACACATCATCTTACCTGATCGATAATCAGCTTCTGAGTGTAACCACTGTCAGTTGAGCTGCAGTAGTCTTTCTTGGAGACTCTCTGAGAAGTGAAGATAATATTCCCATCAAGCTTGGAGGCCTCTAAAAGTAAGCACACCTACAGGGACAGGGGAACGTTGTAGTGATTTCTCTGTAATATGCTGAAGGCCTATTTTATCGATGGAAACAGAATAATTTCACCAAAGCAAGCAGTGTGAATTAAAAAAAAAAAAGATAAATTATGCCATTAGTGCCACATTTTTCACAGCCGCCCTATTATACACTGGCATTTTAAGAGGAGTTACTATAAAGAGAAACATTATTTTTGATTCAGTACTGAACTTGCAGGTTGCTAAAGCAAATACCTTAGGAAGGTCTGAGCATGCTGTGACTAGAACAAAGTCTTAGTGATGGCTTCCAGTCAAACATAGATATAGATTTCATTTAGACATTTCTAGCATGAAAATGAGGACATTTTTAAAAGGCCTTAAACCCCATCTTTCCACCTGCCCCTTCAAGTATAAATTTAGAGAAGTGTAATGTACGGAAAATGGACATCCAAACAGACTCATTTGATTATATGGCTTTTCTGTCTAGGAATTATGGAAACAGGATGCTTTATTTGATCCTCGAATATAATATCACTGAAAGTTTTTGCTAAGGTTAATAAAAAGGAAATTCAATAGATACATTAAAATGTCTCAAATAGGCTTATGAGTTAGAACACTGAGTTCACTGCACTTAAAGCTTGGAAGTCAGAATTCTGACGCCACTAAGCGCCCCGCCCCCCCCCCCCCCCCCCCGTGTGTGTGTGTGTGTGTGTGTGTGTGTGTGCGCGCGCGTGTGTGCGCGTGTGTGTTTGTGCGTTCATGCGGCACATGTCTGCAGTGAGGAGGTTAGTCTTGGAAAATAAATTACTTTGGCTCAATATTTTAAAACATGTTGCTTTAGAAATACTCTGAATTAACGCTTAAACTCTCAATATAAGTCAGTATAAGAAGGGCAGTTATCTTTTCTGGACGTTGTTCCTATCATTCTTGTCAATATTTAACTGTTGGAAGAAAAAAAGCCTATTAGGCTATCTCTGGGATTGTTTAAAAATCTGTGACAACTTGAATCAAAATTCAGTCTGAGCAACTTGGGGAACCTGTCTGACTAGAAAGATTTTTTACTTTCTTTCTTTCTTCCCCCCCCTCTTCCTTCACCCTCCTTCCTTTCTTAAAGTTCTCCTGATTTGTGAGCCCAGGGCAAGTTTAATTATAATTAGTTAATGTTAGTTAATTAGGTAATGTTCATATAGTGCTTTGAAGATGAAAAGTGTTTTAGAAATGCTAAGTGCTATCATTATTAGTATCAGCAAAAAGAGAAAATTAAGCAGAAGGAACACTTTTAGAAACTGGAAAATCTGAACGTGCAGTAAGTGCTCGATGTCACGTGAGCTCTTAGTTCTACCATCTCGCGTCTTCCTGAGGGAATGTGAAACAGTCTTTTGTCTTTATTGCTTGAGTGTCCAGAGTTCCCTTTCTCCCCCCCTGCTGTCACTGCTTAGGTCCTTGAGTCAGTCACCTCAGGTTAAACACACCCCCAAATGAGAAATCACACATATGCATGCGTGAATATATATACTCACATATATGCATGGTTCCACATACAGAGATCAGCCTTCACTACAAGGCCACGCTCATGTTCATTTATGAAATTTGAGACCATTCATATATGCGTACTCTTTATGTTTCCTTTAATCTTTCTTTCTGTACTTCAGAGGAAAATAATAAAAATAAAACTAGTGAGCATAGAAAGAACTGTAGTTTTTTTTGGGGGGTTGTTTCATGTAATTAAACAAATGAGACTGCCAAGTCAATAAGTAATATCTCTTACATGTGCAGGGGATTCATGTAGCAGCTACTAATATGTAAACTTTGGAGGTAGATTTCTAAAGTACCTAAACTTTGGAAATGCATGTCTAGTCCATGCAACTTGCAGAACAGAATGCATTTATTGGCTGTGTTATATCTGGGCAGCACTTCACACAAAGTTTTTATTAGCTGTGCGCAGGAAAGTAGGTCAGTGTAATTTCCAATGTCCTAAGGGGGAACGTGGGTCCTGGCCAGAGTTAAGTCCAGGTGAAGATGGAAGCTGGCCTTTGGAGAGGAGTGCTAATTGGAGGCAGTGCCTCCTTTCAACTGGTCTTATATAGATATTACATCCTGTGTAGATTTCATTTGGAAGAAATTTATAATGGTTAAAACTCTAGGTTAAAGCTTAGGACCTTGGAATGAAGTAAATCAGTGTGTGGTAGCAGATATGTTAAGGGGCAACAAGGGAATTCAGGGCACACTTTGCCACCTTACACTGAATTTTTCTTTTTTTTTTCTTTGAAGATTTATTTAATGATAAAGACCAAAGTGCCACTCCATGTATGGGGATCAAACCAGATCCTCACACATGAAAGTCCTATTGTGTGACAACTGAGCTCCTTTCTGGCTGCTCATATCAGACTTCTACAAGAAAAGCGTAGGCGATGTCTGAGTGATCCAAGTCACAGAAAGTCCATCGGAAACTCTCACCTCATGATTCCTCACTTCTTCATTTAGCCTGTAGATTTTAAGCTGTCTTTCCTTCACATAAATTGTTTTGGTGGGAGTAATACCAGAGAAATGGCATGAAACTGTCTTGGGATTGAGTTAAATTGTTCCCAAGGGTCCAAATGGGCTTCTTACTGTTTGGTAGAGTAATTTGTGCATTTCACCGAAGGGCTAATGAACACTTCACTTTGGCACTTGGAAATAGACACATTCAGATCATGTTAATCAAACATAATTAACTTTCAAGGAAGGAGGTTGGAAGAGCAGGCCAAAACAAATACACTGAAATAGAACAGAGATGAATGCAAAGTCCTCCAGTAAAAAAATAAATTAGATTGCATAAACACAGAATAAGTGTGCAGTTTGTTTAAAAAAAAAAAGCAAGACACAGTAGCATCCACTCAACTTTAAAGAGTTTAGTTGACATAAATTCTCTATGTGTCAGTGATGTGACTGCATGGAGAAGTGTGAACACACCTCAGCTTCATATGACAAAAGCCCAGTGCCAAGTGAAGACCACATCTGAAGGACTGGGCTTTCCTAGACTTCCAGTTTTGAGGACACTTGAGTATTTTATGAAGAATAGGGGAACTGAGAGAGACTTAGCCTAGGAAAGTCAAGATTCTAGAGGTGTGATGCCACTTGAAGTTAAAAAAAATATTGAAGGTAGGGGAAGTGTAGGAATCTTGTAGGCATGAAAGTCTAATGATAACTCTGGTAGCAATAAATAAATAAAGTCTACCATTGGGGGCTAGGGAGCTAGTTCAACTGTAAAATTCATCCTTTATTTGTGTGAGATCCTGTGTTTGTTTCCCAGAATCACATAAAATGGTGGAGCAGTACTTTGCACTCAATCTTCCTCCTTTCCCCACCCCCATTAACAAAGTCCAACATTGAAATGAGAGACTAGACTCAGAAAGGCTACGGCCAAGGAAGAAATGATGAGCTGTTGTTCTAGACACTAAGTCCTTTTATACATGGACCTAGAACTTCTCCCTCGTTATGTTTTTCACTTTTCTTTTTTATTGCTCTTTTGCTCATCTACCTGTTTGGAACACTGTTCCCCTTCTTAGTCACCTGAACCTAACTCTCTGTATTTAGGTTAACTTCCCCTACTTCTTTTATTCCAGCTGGATCCTTCCAAGTCTTGCTCAGTGGTTCTCAAACTAGCTGCATGCTAGAATCACCAAGAAAAATTTAAAATACCTGGACTCCACTTCCAGAAATTCTAATTTAGTTAGTTTGGGGTCGGACCCAGATATCAGTATATGTTAAAGCTCTCCAGATGCTTTTAATCACCTTGCATGAAAGACCTCTGGTTTAGTCCCAGCTCAGCTTTGCTCACTTATTACTTGGCTTCACTGTTCCTCTGGCCTCCTGCTGGAACACTTACTTGTAATTAATATGTCTGATTAGATTCATTCAACAAGAAATAATGACAAATTTCATCTACTATCTGAAAGTAGAATGCTCTGATTTAGCAGGTTATTTTTTGAGACTGGAAATACTCACCCCCCCTTGGAATGCTATTACCATTAATTAATTTGAAAAAAAAAAAAGAGAATTCCCACACCCCAAAGATAGCATACCAAACAAAACATTTTACTTTCTGACAGTGGGGTAAGCATCTACTCACTTTATATTGTTGATAATTTTCCATGATATATATTTCTACATTTTCAGTTGAAACTTAAATCCTTTGATGTTCTCTATATATTCCATATTCTTCTCCAACACACAGTACAATGTTTTATACATAGAGCTGTACTTTTGTGATTTTTAAAATTTATTACTGTAGAAAATCAATACATATTTCTCATCTAACTGGAAAATATAATAAGAATGTTGATAGTTATATAGTTATGAAATCAAATGTCCAGGAATGTTTGTTGTAAAAAAAAAAGATGGGTCACAAATATATTTAACTAGATTACTGATTATGGAATCAAGAAACTAAGAAAATAGCATTATATTTAGGATGCATTTATTTTTTTCAGTAGTCATCATGTAGGATAACTGTGACAGCTCAAAGGACCGAACTGGGTTAGGCTGGCCCTGGGAGTGACTTTCATGGGAGAAAGGGGAGAGGGGGGACAGAAGGTTAAAACTGCATTAAAAGCTAGTTTTCTTTTTCTGGTTAAAGAGATTGTCTCTGCTTTTTTATTATCTAAGGAACGATGGTTTCTTGAATCATTGAGCTGAATTTTCTTTTACAGGTGGATATGTGCAAGCCAGAACAAAAACTACATGCCAAGAAATCAATAGGGTAAGCAAACTGTTACTAAATTCCAGTGTCACCTAATAATAATACTTCGTATTTATATATCATCTTTCTTGGAGGAACTCAACACCTTTTATGGGCTCTGAGAGTTAATCAAGTTGGGAATTTTTCAGTCATTGTGGGAGTGAGACTCAGTGCTACAAATCCCCAACCTGTAAAGTTTGCTTTCTTTATTCACACATATGGACCCTGTTAGTGTGGGGACTTCAAAAATTATTTTGAGGTTTTTCCCCTTAGAGACATTGTAATATGGAGTGAAAGGAAATTTATTTCTGGACAGCTAGTTCAAGGGCCCAAACATTGTTTATGATAATTTAACAAATGAAAACACACACACAGAAAAAAAAAAATCATTTTTTGGCATTACTTTCTCACCATGACAATTGCTGAAATATTGTGATCTATGTACTTTTATTTCTAGTTATTATAAGGATAGTGAGGAGGGAGAGTATAATTTCCCTTAAGTTATATTTATTGGATTTTTTTCATTCTGATATGTATAATCTCTTAACAACAACAACAACAAAAAGCTAGGAAAATAGAGGTTTCTATAAAGTAATGGTAAGAGGCTAAAGAACCATCTTGTCACAAAAGTGGTACCTGCTTTAATTATTTTCATAGTAATTAGGATATAATTTTACAAAGGGACTCTTAAAACATAAGCTTTCACACTTGAATAAGAAATGTACTCTATGTGGGAATTATTAAAATTTTGTTAATAATGAGAATCATGCAAATGGTGCATGACATCAAAGACCTATTAGTTGTGTGAAATTAATCTTCAAATCTGTGACCTGTGGGCCATCACAGCCCTTCCTACAGAATTCTATTTTTAGCACTTGGATTTTCAAGACTTGACTGTTGATTGTGGAGTTAGGATTTTGTCTAGGCAACCACTTTCTTTTTCTGGGGTCCCCAGGATTTGAAATGTGTTGCATGTAGCAAGGTTTTATGTGTCTTCTAGAGAGGCAGATGGAGTTGACTTTGAGCATCTGCCATATTGTAGTGGAGTGAGTCTTCCAAAATTAGAATATCAGTTCTTCATTCAAAGAGACTTTGCAATTCCAGTATAGTGCAATGAAAATTACTGGGTTCAGGAAGAATTTGTTGATTGATTTTCTTAATACAGGCTTCTCAAGAGTGAGATAAATAGTGTTGTGAAGGGTAGGATGATTATAGGTGAGGCTGGTACTCTGTATTTCCTAAAACTCAATCACATAGAAGATTGTTCTTTTTTCTAATTCTTCTTCCATTTTTCCTGATTACATAAAGAGACACATTTAGTTGGTTGCTGCTGTCTTTAACATAATTGTCTTTTAAATTAAAAAAAGAAGAAAGGAAGAAAAAGCAGACCTCAGCCTTTGACTAGCAGTAGCATATAGAGAGACTTTAAAATAATATTATTTGATATAACACTGCCATTGGTGTAAACCATAGTTGATTTGAGTTTTAAATAATTACATAAGATTTCTTTTAAACTTTAGGTAAGAACAATGAAGCTATTTAAAGACAATTATAAAATAAACAGTAGTGCAGGTGGTTTGTGATGTCACAAAACTAGTGTGTAAGAATGACTAACTCCCAGACTACTTGAGTTTATTGCTAAATTCAATTCTAGTTAGGCTTCACTTTGCCTGCTTTAATCAGAGTTTCTCACTACCAGTGTGACTTCTCACTACCCCTAAGTTATATATGTTTATGATCATCTGCCCATGGAGTTCAGGATGGAATCTTCATAGTATCTGCAACTTGATGTCTGAAAGGTAGTAAGTTATATGAGACAGGAAAAAAAAAGTACAATAAATAGGAACCAGAAAGTAGGAATAGAGCAGGTGAGAATTGGGATTTTAGGGTGGTAAGGAACTAGGACGTCTATTTTAGGTATGTTCTTCAGGGACCATGGCTTTCATACTTTTTTTCGTATTTGAGCAACATGGAGGTGGGATAAAAATATTGTCTGGGGGAGATTGTGTTAGAGTTGAGAATAGGGCTAGAAAATTGGATTAGGGAGGCCAGGTGGTGGTACACCTGGCTGGGTACACATGTTACAGTGTGCAAGGACCTGGTTCTAGCCCCCAGTCCCCACTTTTAGGGGGAAAGCCTCACAAGTGGTGAAGCAGGGCTGCAGGTGTCTCTCTGTCTCTTTCCCTCTCTATCTACCCCTTCTGTCTCTATTTCTGGCTGTCTTTATCCAATAAATAAGTAAAGATAAAAAATAAATATAAAAAAGAAAGAAAGTTGGATTAGGGCAAAGAGTAGCTTCCAAACTTGCAGAAACTATATAAATACAATTAACTGTCTACCCCATCATTCTGACCTAGGGATCATGTATATTTGCTGGGTATACTGTGATATATAGGTTGAGTGTGGTGAGGTTTTTCCCATTGAAAAATGGGGAACTGAGGAAACGAATCTTCCTATAAGACTCCCTCTTGACTCCCTCTTGTGAGGTAGAGCTTGGAAAAGGCACGGACTCAGTTTTTTGCCTCCCTGTCTGTCCCTCCCTGCATTCTAGAAACCCTGCATTTTTCTGCCTCAGGAGCCCAGCATTCCTTAAAACATTAAGCCAGCTCCCCCTGCTCCACCCTGCATTCCTTGATACTATTGCCCACCCTTTTATTATATACATATCAATCTTCTGCTTTGTCTAACAAATGTCTTAAGGCCTCCTCCCTATTCCCCCACCCATTCTGCTCATTTAATATATTCTTTTCCTACCCTCAGGACTGCAGGGTATTATTAATACTACCAGTTAAAATCCTAGCAACAGTTGCTAAGGAATTCCCTTCCTTTCCCAGCCCCCTTTTACCTTCTCTGCCCCTTTCTTAACCATGTATGGTATTGTCAAAACACTTCATTTCCAATTTGCCTCTTCCATTTTCCATGCAGGTGGAC
The DNA here is from genome assembly GCF_950295315.1 of Erinaceus europaeus. Classification (NCBI taxonomy): domain Eukaryota; kingdom Metazoa; phylum Chordata; class Mammalia; order Eulipotyphla; family Erinaceidae; genus Erinaceus; species Erinaceus europaeus. The sequence continues at coordinate 15,801 of NW_026647714.1, forward strand.
AGGGAGGCTGACGTCAGCCATTGCGGTTTGTGCCACATGGCTTAACCAGGTGTGCTACTGCGTTCGGATGAATACAGATTTGAATTGCCTCACTGCCACGAGCTTGGTTCCTGGGTCATCTCTCTCCCACGTCGCTAGCCCAACATCTATTCATATTTAGGACAGGAGCCTGTAAAACCTCTGAATCCCTGTCAGTTTGAGTTCAGAGTCTATAGTCACAGCTGAGAACATTTCAGGCTGCACTCATTCAAGACCAATCTTCCTTGAGTGGTAGAGTAGGATGACCCAGCCTCCCTAAAGAAAGTGGGGCAGCCCTACCATTGCTATTTTATAGGGAGGACAAATTCCTGGAATGGCCCACAAGAGGGCTTATGCTGAGGTTCCTGATGGAAGAAACCAGTGATGGTGGAGATAAGGGTCTGCTAGAGGTCTAGGCCCATTGTATTTATGGGGGATCCTAAGATCCCTGTCGTGGGCACTAGATGATGGGGTGGCCTGGTAGTGACCAAAGAGACCACCATTAAGTGTGCCAGTCTCTTGCCCTTCTCCAGCTTTTGTAGTCCCTTCTTTATCTGACAAGCTTGGAGTTTTTACCATCTGTTAAAGCATTGAGTGTCATTTGTTATTGTAATTAAAAAGTAAAAGACTGGGAATTGTGCGGTAGTGAGCCGGGTTAAGCGCACGTGGAGCGAAGCTCAAGGACCCGCGTAAGGATCCCTGTTCGAACCCCGACTCCCCACCTGCAGGGGAGTAGCTTCACAGGCGGTGAAGCAGGTCTGCAGGTGTCTGTCTTTCTCTCCCTCTCTCTGTCTTCCCCTCCTCTTTCCATTTCTCTCTGTCTTATCTAACAATGATGACACCAATAACAACAACAATAATAACCACAACAAGGGCAACAAAAGGGAATAAATAAATAAATAAATAAATATATTTTTTATAAAAGTAAAAGACTTCAGGCATGAGTCTGGTTTGGGGTTTAAGACAAGTGGAGAGTATATTATGTTGTGGTACAGTATGATCTTATATTAGGTACAGGAAAATAGGTACATATTGGCTAGTTATTATGGCCGTAGAGGCATGCATCTTTGAAGCTAATTTTATCAGAGCTGAGCTCCATGTACTGGTCCCTGGAGAAGTGGCCATGGTGGGCGGTCCTTGAGGACCAGAGCAGGCACCAAGAGCACAGGAAAACGAGAGCTGCAGCTGGGTTTGTAGGAATAGAGAGCAACTTCCAGCAGGCTGGCATTTAAATAAGTTCTGAGGCACCCACAATCCCTTGTGGGTTTGCGTAAATTCACACGCTCATAGGGTGACATGAGCCATATGCTAATTACATTCATGTTCCACTCTGGACATGAAACACGGGCAAGATGCTCAGAGTCTGTACTCATGTCCCAACAATTTGTCGTATCCAAATCGGTCTATAGGGTCTGGCATCAAGTTAGGAAAGAAGTACAATTAGGATTTTAGTGAGGTCTAAATTAGCCTTGAGTTTATTGCATTCATTTGTTTGATAATTCTAATAAAAGTTGTCATGGGAATAATTGTCTAATTGATAAAGATTGTTGTTGTTATGTTTTTGTTTTGGCCAGTATGCCTTTTGGCCAATTTTATACCTTTTTTCTTCTAAGGATTATCAAAGGGTTGCAATGATGCAGATACTGTCAGAAGAGATTAGGAGATATATATCTTACTTTCTTTCCTATAGTTAGTTGAATAGATTGAGTGATTGATAGATGTTAGGTAGGGGATAGGAGAGGGGCATGTCTAGGCCCAACTAATAAATATTTGATTAGAAAATTTATGGTGTTACTGGTGACTATAAAACATTAATCCCCCAATAAAGGAAAACATAAAAAAGAAAGAAAAGTTATGATGCCTTCTTTAGGCCATTCCACTGTATTTCCAAGCTTAGTAGGTCTGCGTCTAATCATAGATGATTATTAAGCACTTTTACTTTGCAGTATTTAGTTGCTCCTGACTTATGGACACATATTTCCACTCCCCTAGGCCCAAGCCTATATCTAGGATCTGTAACTTTGCTGGAGAGCGGGCCATCTGAGATGGAACTGGGTAGCCCCACGTGTTAGGAAAAGCTTTACCAGCTTATTGGAGTTAGAAAGTTGACAGCTCAGGCTTGGCATCTCTGGATACAATCCAGAGCAAAAAGGTGGTGGCAACATAACGTGGCATGGTGACATTGGTTGTGTTGATTTAGTTCAGGTCAGTAGACAGGGTAAGAGATCAAGAAGAGAGGCTTCAAGAAATACAAGCAAAGTTATTTCAGTTATTCTTTCTCAATCACACCAGACTCAACTTCATGTTGTAGTTTATTTCATCTGTCTGTCTGCCTATCTGTCTGCCTATCTATCTATCTATCTATCTATCTATCTATCTATCTATCTATCTATCTATCTATCTGCCTATCTACCTATCTACCTATCTATGGATCTATTATCTCCTGTTGGGTTGTTGGAAAACGCATGATGCATTTCGCATAGGAAAACAGAAAAATATGTGAATTTTCTGACAACCCAGTATAAAGAAAATAAAGTCCAGGGAGTAGAAGTTTTTAGGCTTTTTTTTTTTTCTTTTGGTATTTTGGATAGTTGACTTTGGATAGCTTTTCCTATCTTGCTCCTTCAAGATACTGGGCTGAACTATTAAGGACAAAGTCCGAATGCTACCTCTTTTAACCAGGCTCCATGGTGGATGGGCCTCTTGAGAGTTGATGTTATAGTCTGCTAGCACTTATTTTTGATGTTATTGCTATTGTTCTGGATTTTAAACATTTTAATGAAAAATTTTATTGTGTTTGTGCACTGACTTTTAGCGAAGGCTGCAGTTTTAAAAATTCTAATAAATGAAAGAGATGTTTATAAAGAGAATTAAAACAGAAACTCAGTCGACTCACACTTCAAGAGCATTTCACAAAACATGAGAGGCTATGATATAGTTTTCAGAGGTGAAGTGCATGACTAGGTGCTGAAGAAAGATGTTGCCCCCTTTTAGAATTATTGCAAGACCAAAATGTTTGCAAATTGTTAGCTCCTTGGTCACTATTTAATTATCTTCTTTTTGGGGTTGGCTAACGTTGCAATGGTGTCTCTATGTGTCAGAGCACATTGCCTGATTACTGATAGAGCAAAGATGATGAGAAAAGCCTGGTACAACTATCTGCTTCCTCTTTCAATAATAGCTGTCTACAAGCTTTATGAATAGGCTCAAATATCTAAATCTATGAGTAAAACATTTCCATCCTCCCACTTCTGGTTTTGATACCTTAAGGCCTTTCTATAAAAAAATGATCTTATGCAATTCAACTAGGTAGTTTTCACAGTGTTTTTCAAAATACATGCCCCCCTCTTTGTATAGAGGTGCTGTAGGAACTGTAGGTTGTGTGGGTTTTGTCCTCCTTATACTTCCAGGCACAGGCTGAAAAGTGGAAAATAATTATGAAAAGGAAAGGTACTTGCTATTGCCCTGTGCACTCTCAGGCTGCTCCCTTGCCCTTCTTAGGTTCTGTTCTGCATAGTCAGAGCCAGCCAAAAGAAGAAGGGGCAGGAAATTAGGAGCCTGGGGGGCCAGAAACCTGAGTATTCTGGTCTCTTTCTGTCTCAGGAAGCAATTCCAGCAGTGTCTCCATCTCCCAAACAGCTTCTCCTAGGCCTCTTTGTCTGGATATACCTGTCTCCAGACTGCTTCGGCTTCTGTTATCTCTTATAACCACCTCTTATCCCTCTCCACCAATTTGTAGTGAAAAAAAAGTTTTTTCTCTTCAGATTATGCATATTGCAAGATCATTGGGGAATAAAGGAAACAAAATAAAAAGACACACACAAAATGTTAAATCACTTGATATCCCACTCTCTGGTAACAATTGTAGTTAACATCTTAAGTGTATATATATATATATATATTTTTTTTTTTGTGATGAGAACTTAACAACTGGGTATGCTTTAGGAAACACCTACTAGGTGCTACTAGTGGCTACACAGGGCTATAATTTGTAGATGAGTTCCTGAAATAAAAACCTGTGCTTTCAGAAACCAGTTAAATGTCCAAGAGGATAGACACAAATGCCAACATACAGCAAGACATGGATATAGTCTTACACACACACACACACACACACACACACACACACACACACACACACACACACACACACTCTCACACACCACCACTACCACCACCACCACAAAACACTCATATCACTGTATATACTACACACTCACAGTCCAAAAGATACCTCCAGGATAGATGTCCTTGGCAGATGTCCCATTCTGCACACTGCAGATGGATACTAACCAGCTTCAAACATTTCTTTTTCAAAGGCAGGTAAGCTTCTACATCATCTCTAAATCTTCAAGCAAACGTGTTCCAAGAGGAGGAGAATAATGACTGCAAAGTTTGCATTTCTGGGATGCTTTCTTTCTCAGGAGTTCAGGGTCCTCTGGCATTGCCTGTTTCTTCATCCCTGGGAAAAAGCAAAGTGGTTAGGCTTCCACTGTAGATGGGAAACCAGGGGGGAACAAAGTAACTGTGCAACCAAAGCCATCCTGTACAACGTCTTCTGATGCTTCCTGACTTTGAGATGTTTATGTTTCTCAGCTGTGACCCTGGGTGCCACTCCAACAGATTCTAACTTCATAGGTTTCTTGATGTTACTGAAAATAAAGAAAAACTGCAGGAGGAAGAACAGAAACTTTATCTCCGTTCAGAATAGGTGCTGGTGGGCAAGTGGAAAGAATTATCAAGTTAATAGGCAGAGAGTGTTCTGTGAGGAGTTTCCCTCTCCCCAACTATTTATGTGCTTGGAACAGGGGGTTCTTCTCAACGGAGGGAAAATTTATATAAAGTCAATGTTTTTTTTTAACTTATTTATAAAAATAAAAAATATCGACAAGACCATAGGATATGAGTGGTATAATTCGACACAGTTCCCACCACCAGAGTTCCGTATCCCATCCCCTCCCTTGAAAGCTTTCCTATTCTTTATCCCTCTGGAAGCATGGGCTCAGGTTTATTATGAGATGCAGAAAGTGGAAGGTCAGGCTTCTATAATTGCTTCTCCACTGGACATGGGCATTGGCAGGTCTATCCGTACTCCCAGCCTGTTTCTATCTTTCCCTAGTGGGGCAGGCCTCTGGAGAGGCAGGTCTCCAGGACACATTCACATTGGTGAGGTCATCTGCCCAGGGAAGTCGGTTTGGTGTCATGGTAGCATTTGCAACTTGGTGGCTGAAAAGCATTAAGATGTAAAGCAGAACAAATTGTTAAATAATCAGGAACCTAAAGGTAAGAATATAGCAGATGAAATTTGAGGTTTCCATTTTGGAAAAAACTAGTAGGTCTATTTTGGGTATATTCCAAGGGGCCCATGACTTTACTGCTTTTTGCCTGAGCCTGACAGCTAACATACAGGTGAACCAAAAGTACTGTCTGACGGAGATGGTGTCAGAGTTGGAAATAGGACTACTAGAAAGCTGGATCATGCAATTCCTCTCCTGGGGATATATCTTGGAAGGTAGCTATGCTCACCACTATACCACCAACGTCTCCATCCTGGGGATATATCTTAAGGAATCAAACACATCCAAAAAGTTCCATGTATGCCTGTGTTCAAGGCAGCACAATTTGTAGTAGCCAAAACCTGGAAGCAACCTTGGTGTCCAACAACAGATTAGTCACTGAGAAAGTTGTGGTCTATACACATAATAGAATACTACTCGGCTGTGAAACATGGTGAATTCATCTTCTCTCCATTTTGGATGGAACTTGAAGGAATCATGTTAAGTGAGATAAGTCAGAAAGAGAAGGATGATATGGGATGATCTCATAGACAGAAGTTGAAAAACAAGAACAGAAGGGAAAACACAAAGCAGAACTTGGACTGGAGTTGGTGTATTGCACTAAAGTAAAAGACTCTGGGGTAGAAGAGAGGGCTCAGATCCTGGAACATGATGGCGAAGGAGGGCCTAGTGAAGGTTGAATTGTTATATGGTAAACTGGGAGATGTTATACACATACAAACCATTGTGTTTCATGTTGATTGTAAACCATTAATCCTCCAACAAAGAAATAAAAATAAATAAATAGGATTTTCAAAAAATGAGGAGCCACCCTTCACTGATATTTCAGACTTAATGTACTGGCTTAGCAATGGGTTTGTCGATCATCTTTAGATAATTTGCTGCCACTTACGATGCCTCAAGTGTGGTTTCAAATGGTTATTAAGCGGTTTACTAAGTATTGCACTTTAAAAAATAGAAGAAACAAATTGTACTATGGATTGAATGACAAAGTGAAAATACATAAATGAAAAAACTAGGCTAGTGTACACCATCTGATTGCAGGAATGAAATTGAAGCTGTGAGAGGTGAGGTGACATGAGGTGCTTGGAGCTAAGGTGATGTGCTTCCATTATCTGTTACCAAAGTTAGTTCACGTCCATCCCCGTAGGGGGATGTGGTGGTTGGAACTCTGAACGGTCCATAAACAAATAAGTCACTAAGTGAGGACTGTAATCAAACATGCATTGACATATTAATAGGAGAAAAAGCAAGGAGAGATTTATTAATAGCACGGGTACTTCCCATTTACACGGGAGAGGCCCAGGGGTTCTGAAAAGCTCACATATGCAAGTCCCAGCGATTGATTGAAAACCTTTTAATACAGAGGACTTTGGGAAGAAGAAAGGAGAGTTTTGTTAAAGTGATAGATATTATAGCTCACCCAGAGGTGGGTGAAGTAAACAGTAGTGTTAGCCTCTAGTTCTGCTCCTGCGGATCCCGGAAATCTGAATAAGATCTGGGCTAAGTGTCTGGGAAAGCACTTGATTGTGTCTTGATTGTGGTGATGCTCCACTCTGCACAGATAAGGACCTTCTTAACAGCCTTTATTTCTTTGCAGCCTTTATTTCAAAACTAATCTCTACTTTACTTTCAGGGATCTCTCCGGTGCATGGGGATTGCCCCATGCAAAAACTTATTCTGAAGGTGACAGATTTTTGATCCCCAACACTTGACCTCCTTTGTGGCTGGGTGGTTAGCTGCTTGGAACTAGTATGGTAGTGGAGGAAAATGACTGTATTAGACATTTACTTCTGCAAATCAAAGTCACCCAAAACAGGGTGACTTAAAAGAACAAGCACTCATGAACTCATCATTTCTTTGGGTCTGGAATTTGAGGGGGGGTGGTTTGGATGGATGGTTCCAACTTGGGATCTTACATAAGTCAAGATATTGCAGTTAAATCATATTAAGATTCAGTAGTAGCTGGAGAATATGCTTCCAAGATGGCACAGTCATATGGTGGTTGGAAGGAGGCCTCAGTTCCTTTCTTCAGAAGCTTTTTCTTAGGTAGCTCCAGTGCTTAATGGCTTAGCAATCACTTCCGTCACATCAGGAGATATGAAAGAACCAAGGAGGAAGCTACACCTTCTTTTATGTCCTACTCTTAGAAGCTACACAGTGTTACCATCACTGGTACCAGATTCTTTTAAAAATATTTATTTATTTGGGAGTCGAGCAGTAGTGCAGCGGGTTAAGCACACGTGGCATGAAGATCAAGGACCAGCTTAAGGATGCCGGTTCGAGCCCCGGGCTCCTCACTTGCAGGGGAGTCACTTCACAGGTGATGAAGCAGATCTGCAGGTGTCTGTCTTTCTCTCCCCCTCTCTGTCTTCCTCTTCTCTCTCCATTTATCTCTGTCCTATCTAACAATGACGATATCAGTAACAACAACTATAATAATAACTACAACAACAGTAAAAACAAGGGCAACAAAAAGGAAAATAAATAAATATAGGAAATATTTATTTAATTTTATAGGAAAGAGAGAGATTGAGAAATGAAGGAGAGGTAGAGAGGAAGGAGGAATAGATAGAGGGAAGGAGGGAGAGAAAGAGGAAAGAGACAGAGAGGGAGAGGGAGAGGGAAGGAGAGGGAGAGGGAAGGGGAGGGAGAGGGAGAGGGAGAGGGAGAGGGAGAGGGAGAGGGAGAGGGAGAGACCTGTAGCACTGCTTCACCACTCTTGACGCTTCAGGTAGTGACATGGAACTTTATTCTCAATCCTCACTGCCTGGCCCCCTTGTGTTACATTCTTTTAGCTGGAAGTGAGTCACTTTTAGATATCATTTATGGAAAAGGGAATTGGACTACATTTGTTGAAGGGAGGAGTATCAGGAACTTATGAACATGATTCAAAGCCACGACTGTGAAAGCCAGAGTGATAAAGCATGCTAAGTGTGGTATGCTCCTGGCCTTGCCTGCATCTGAGCCCTGGTATCACAGGGGATTACCAAACGCTCCTGGGAAAGTGCTCCTACTGTGATGTCCCTGTCTCCTTCAGTCTCTCTATGTGAATTAACACATTTGCCCAAGAGGGGTAAAACCATGCATGACTCTGGAAAAAAAAAAGCTATGAAAATTAAATAGATTAAACTACCACAGTGGCTAAGCTTAACAAATTCTAGATTCTTCCCTTTGACCTATAGATTTCTATAAGGGAAAAATGGAGACATTTCAGATTCTGCTTGGTTTTTAAATTTTTTTTATTATTTTTTAATTATTATTTTAACTTATTTATTCCCTTTTGTTGCCCTTGTTGTTTTATTGTTGTTGTAGTTATTATTGTTGTTGTTATTGATGTAGTTATTGGATAGGACAGAGAGAAATGGAGAGAGGAGGGGAAGACAGAGAGGGGGGAGAGAAAGATAGACACCTGCAGACCTTCTTCACCCCCTGTGAAATGACTCCCCTGCAGGTGGGGAGCCTGGGGCTTGAACCAGATCCTTATGCTGGTCCTTGTGCTTTGTGCCACGTGCGTTTAACTCGCTGCGCTACCACCCAACACCCTTTGTTTTTATTTTTATTGAGATGTTAGAGTCATGTCGTAACTGAACAGGACTGGACATTAATTGACACGAGCTTCAGGTCTCCTGTCACCTTACTCCGGCCAGGGATTCTGATGTGCAGTGAGGATCAGCCAGTCAGTGTGCTTGCTGGCTGTTGTACTTTGGGACATGTTTCCAGTGGAGACTGGGTTATGTCTCTAAGGAGTTCAGGGGCTCCCCTGCAGGGCCTGTGACACCTGGAGAGGCATTCCAGTGATGGGGGGGGGGGGGTTGTCAGCACTGTTCCCTCAGACTGGACCTGCAGGTTGGTAGGGTATTGTGACTTGCAGGCAACCAACAAGTGTCCACCAAAGTCATTTAAAGCTGCTGTGAAGGAACTAGTGTTTGCTAACCAAAGACTTGCACAGAGACCGCAGAAAATTGCAGTTTGGGACACCGTACAAAATCCAACAACTGTATTTTCCAAAAATATTTTGTACAGCACTTTAAATAATTTACAAATAAGCTACCAAAAATCATATTTACCAGGACACATCTGTTAAAGAAAACACTTCCTGTCAGTATACTCATGTGCAGGGTTCTAGTGGATGCCAGCCTCCCATGCCTTCTGAGCCAGGCTCAGCACAGGCACAGAACAGGGAGCGTGCCCACAACTTGAGGACTTTGCCCTGGGCCATGGAGGTGCTGTCACCCTCCTCCACAGAGGTGTCACTGAACTCACTGGCATCGCTGCCCAGGGCCTCCTGGTCCTCCTTGTCTGTTTCCATCATCCTTGGTCTGCGCCTCAGGTCCACAGTGCCTTCTTCTGAACCCGTCTTCCTTTTGGTCTGCATCACAAGCCCGGCCTGGGACTTCCTCTGCGCCCAGTGCCCATCCTCTTTCTTCATGAGCAGGTGGGAAGTGCCAAACACAGGGCTGTAGCTGGCGGGCGTCCTCTCTGAAGGTTGAGAAAGATGGGCCCTGCTGGGGCAGGCTCAGGGGTGGGCTGAAGAGGCTGGCTGGCTTGGTCCCCCAGGTTACACTCTTGCCAAAGTGAAATACTTGTGTGGGGAGAAGTGGGGAAAAACCTGAGAAGGGCAGGCCTTTCTTGGGGTCTGCTTGGTTTTTTTTATGCCCTCCCTGGTCTGCAACACACACACACACACACACACACACACACACACACACACACACACACACACACACACACACACGCACAGTCACCCTTACTTGTTCTGGATTTGGTCCCATCTGATGAGTCATCTGACCACCCTTGCAAGCAAACCTTTGTCTCCCACAGGGTCTTTTCCCCAGTCAGGCTCTGGTCTCTCTGGTTTCTGACTTTCACTTGAATACTTCATCCTGATAATCCTATTCTCCTAAGTTTGGCCTTGAAGAAAAGCAGAGCAAGAATTGGAATGACATTTGTAAGGAGGAGGAAAATCTTTTCCTTCCGCCTATGTATTCAGGAGTTGTGATATCCCTCATATCCTAGCAACAGCCTTGGAGGTGAGGCAATGCTTTGTGAGAATCAAAGCAAGTCTGACTGTAGCAGCATGAGTATTGAAAAGGCCTTTGAAAGATGAAAAAAACTGCCAATTATATGTCTTTGAATTGGATTCTGTCCAAGCCCTCCCTGAAGGAATCCCATTTGCTTGGTGTCTGAACAGGGACGGGAAGGGAGGAAGGAAGCCTGGAATGAGGCATGGACTGCCCAAGTGCACAATGCAATTCCTTTTGACAAAGAATGATTTCTGTTCTCCAGGTTAGGTTAGTGAAATGTGATGGATGGATAAACCAAAGATTATGGTTTTGTCATGCTTCGTTCAGGATATCATGAGTTAAAGGCTTGTAAATCACCTGCGAAATATGCCATTAATCAGTGGTAAAGAGAAATAAGAAAGCTTCTCTGTGTAGGTCAAAGATGCAAAAGGAAATTGCAAAGGAAATTGCCCTAGGAGGAAGTTCTTTTTCCAAACATGTCTTTTTGTATCTACTCTGAGGGAGACCTGCTTTTGTAAATCCCTTGGAATAAAAACCTCATTATTGTAAGAGATACGGGAATGGTGTTGTTGATTATAAAGTGACATGTTTTTATGTCTTCCTAGGGGCAGAGACAAATCCTTACTTGATTTGTTATTTCACTTGGATGTGTTTATGAAAGATGTTAATTAGAGAGAGCAGGTGGTACTGTGTAGTTTTATTATAAAGCATTTTTTTTCTCTGAGTGGTTATCGAGGGCCAGGCACCAGAATGAGGTCTGCTACATGTGTTCTTTTATTTAGCCATTATAATGACCCAGAGAGTCACCTTATTATTAACTCTAATTTTTATAGGTACATTTTTTGAGTTTCAGAAGGGTTAGGTAACTTGCTTAAGGTCACACAGCTAGTAAATGTCTGAAGCAGAACTTGAAATCATATGTCAACACCCAGTGCTTTGTGTACTTGGCTTTATAGCAATAAGCATTGTTTGAAGTGGGAAGGCTACAAAAATTTCCTGCTTCCTATGTGGGGTTGTTTCAGGCTCTTCTGGAAAGTAGACAAATGGTCTCTTGCCTTTTTTTTAGTTTGGATTTGTAAAATGGGAGAGTAACTGGACTGATGAGGAGATCAAGTAAAGTATGTTAAGGCATTTCTTAAACAAGAAGGTACAATTTAAATGTGAGGCTTTATATTTCCACTTTGAGTGGGCAGATAGCTGATGAACTCATTGTTTCTGGTGCATTTAATTGTGATTGGACATTTTCAGAGTTTGGGTGATGATGGAATTTTTACCTAGTGTCCTTGTGCTTTGTGCTATTTCGTGGGGGTTGGAAAGTAATGAGCTTTAGGAATAGCTAAAGTTGGCTCAGCAGGAAGATATCACGTCTACGCAAGTTCTTAGTGTTTAGCTGTGTGAATGGTAAATCACCACCTATGTAAAAGATAAGCAGTTGCCAATTTTCAACTGTTAAAATAAAAGTTAAAGTCAAAGGAGACAAAAGAAAATGTATTATTATTCAGTGGAAAAGCTAAGAATGAACCTGAGTTTCAAATACAAAAAAGAAAAAAACAAACCAACAAAACAATCTCTATCCCTCATCCCATATAAATTCAGGTGGGAAAGAACAGTATAATACAATGCAATTGAATAAATAATCTGGATATTTAGAAGGTGAAATTTCTCTCGACAGAAAGAAGGCCCTGAATGCAAAATGTAAAATATTTATCTTCTTGCACTTCACCATTGTCTATTTAAAATAAGGTTGTCTAGTTCATTAATAATGAAGAAGACAGGAGAACACCATCATTCTTGGTATGATTGCACACATTTATAACAATTTATCATTTCTAGGTGCTTACTTTTGTTTATTAGTTTTCTCTACATCAATATCTGTAGAAAGGGCTATCAAAATCATTCTTAATGGATTCAGGAATTCTGCAGTGCACAGAAGTGAGCTTCCGGATGATGCAATACTTGGAAGAAAGTAGATCAAAGGACTTGGGTTTAGGTTTGCTTTGGTGCCCAACACATAGAAGAAGCACTGAATCCACGTCTTCCTACTGCCTCCTTTTCTAAGGAGACAATTGAAACCTAAATGAACAAACTGATGGGTAGAGGAGCTGTGACTAGGGCCCAAGTAGTCTGTCCCTTGGTGGCCCCTTGGTGTTCGACACAAAATCTCTCACACTACAATCAGCTTTCTACCTGGGAAACTGTTGTCCCACCCCCAGGTTTCTGCTTTGTATTTTGGATGCAGGATAAGGGCTTTGTAAGGAGTTCTGGGGGAATGGAAGTGAGGACACAATGAGAAACAATATTGTGAAAGATTGCAAAACTCCTTGTGCATTTTCTCCCAGCCCACAGCATTTGCATTGGCATTATTCCCTGCCTTCCTAATCATCATCTCATCCAACATCAGACAACACATACAAATGTCAGCAGCCACAGCCTCAGTTTTCCCAAAACCGCCATCACCTAGAAAGTCAAAAGGAAACAGAGGGGTAAGCTGAGGACTGCTTGAGCAGTGTCTTCTTGGGGATGTGGCTCAGATTGCTTCTAGTCTCTCTAATCACCTGAGCTTATTTTTGAGACTGGCCTAGATGGTAGGACACAGAGCCTTGTGCCCAAATGTAATTACAGGGGCCAAAATGGTAAGGTAAGAGAATTGGATGCTCTCAAAACTGCCAGATGGTCTTGAGCAATATGTTAAGTGAGTCTGAGAGTGACTTTGAGCAGGGAAAAAATAAAGGTTTAAGTGAAGCACAGGGCTGGTAGAATCTCTTATCTCATCTGTAACGTCCCTCCTTTAATCCAAATACTGTTTTGCCCTTAGGTAGAACTGCAGGGTCAGAACAACAAATATGTTCAGGCATTGTGTGAAGGACTGGAAAAAAGTTAAACATAATGACCTTCAAATTACTTACCACCTTCATCATCATCATCATTTGGAGACTATGCAGTTCCAGAGTCCCAAGAATCATTTTATACCTGCTGAATTAGATCTCTGGGCACTAGGCTTAGGACCCGCTGCTGAAACCAACCTCCCCCAATAGTCACTAGAATTTGAGGGAAGATAGGTGAGAGTTTTGCATGATTTCTGATTAGAAATAGAGAGACAATTGTGTGTCTATGCTGGTGGCAAATCCTGGGGGTTGCTGATACTCAGAGAAACAGAATCTCTGATTTTGTGGGAGCTGTTGAACATTATGAGGGATTGTCTGGGATTTTGTAGATGTGGAGGATGAAAGACTGAGGTCACAAAGAGCATTTGTAGTAATTTGAGTACTGAGATCAGATTAAAGCCAAATCAAGAAATAGTCATCCATAGCTAGTATGGCCATGATGTTTGGGGGAATGAGGAGTCCAAGGTTTCCTCTCACTCTCCATGGACTCTGTGTGTGTGTGTGTGTGTGTGTGTGTGTGTGTGTGTGTGTGTGTGTGTGTGTGTGTGTGTGTATTTGAGTCAAACTTTAGAAAGTGTCTGACCTTAGGGAGAGGAATTATGGGAGCAATATCTTGTATGAGGATTATTTATGTTTGTAAATGACTGGCTGGCAAGGTGGAATAAGGGGTCCCAAGTATGATTCCAGGCACTACATATGCCAGAATTATGTTCTGTTCCCTTCATTTATAAATGATTAAAAGTTAATGTGTAGAAATGATGGGCCTAGACCTCTAATAGATCCTTCTCTCCACCATCATTGATTCCAATAGGAACCTCAGCATAAGCTCTCGTGTGGGCCACTCTAGGAACTTGCCCTCCCTATAAATTAGCAATGGTAGTGGCTGCCCCACTCTCTGAAGAGAGGCTGGATCATCCTATCCTGCAACTTGGTCCTGAAATGAATGCAGCCTAGAATTTTTCCATTTGTCACCATGAACTTCTAGCTAAAACTGGCAGGGATTCAGAGGTTTTACAGGCTCCTGTGCTAAATATGAATATACAAGGGCGCTGGATCAGATTGATGGGGTAAACAGTTAATTGTATTTATTTATCTTCTTCAAGTTTGGGAGCCACTCTCTGCCTTACTACAACTTTCTAGCCCTATTCTCAACTCTGACACCATCTTCCCAGATAATATTTTGTTCCCCTCCATGTTAGCTATCAAACTCAAGCAAAAAGTATGAAAGTCATGGACCTGTAGGAGCATACCTAAAATAGTCTCGCTCATTTCTTTCCACCCTAATATCCCTGTTTTCACCTGATCTATTCCTATATATTTTTTGGTTCCTGTTCATTAATTTGTCCTGCTTGATCTACCAAGTTGCATATGCTATCAAAATTCCAGGGGGCTGAGCTGTGGTGCACCTGGTTAAGCACACATAGTATGAAGTGCAAGGACCTGAGCAAGGATCTTGGTTCGAGCCCCCAGCTCTCTACCTGCAGCAGGGGACACCTCACAAGTAGTGAAGCAGGTCTGGAAGTGTTTCTCTTCCTCTTTCCCTCTCTATCTTTCCCTCCCCTCTCCTCTCAATTTCTCTTTGTCCTAGCCAATAAAATGGAAACAGTGGCCACCAGGAGCTGTGGATTCATTGTTCTGGAACCAAGCCCTAGCAATAACCCTGGAGACAAAGAAAAAAAAAATTCTACCCTGACTTCCCTGGGCAGATGACCTCACCAATGTGTCCTGGAACCTTACCTCTTCAGACTCCTGCCCCACCAGGGAAAGACAGAACCAGGATGGGGGAGGGGCTCGGCAGTGGTGTACCAGGTTAAGCACACGTATTACCAAGGGCAAGAATCCTGGTTGGACCTCTTGCTCCCCACCTGCAGGGGCTCAGCTTCAGGAACAGAAGCAGGTCTACAGGTGTCTAGCATTCTCTCCCTTTCTCTATCTCCGTGCTCTACCTCAAGTACTCTCTGCTCTATCTCAAAAAAGAAAAAAAAAATAAAGAAAAGAAGGAAAAAAAATGGCCACTGGGAGCAGTAGATTCATAGTACTCTCAGTGAGCCCCAGTGATAACCCCGGTGGCAACAAACAGACAAAGAAAAAAGAAACAGGCAGGGGGATATGGATCGACCCACCAGTGTCCATGTATGTGGAGAAGCAGTTACAGAAGCCAGACCTCCCACCTTCTGCACCCCCAAAAGAACTTTGGTCCATACTGCCAGACGGGGAAGAAGTGATTGGAGAAGGTGACAGGAGGCCTCCAAACTCCAATTCCATCAGGATCCAGAGAGGAAGAGGAAAACATGAAAAACATTCAGAAGTAGTAATAGGTGTGATTTGGAAGGAAAGAGAGGGCAGGAACAGAGGGGGGAAAAAGGGCAAGTAAATATATAGACAGATAGTTATAGAAATAATAGTCAACCCATATCTGCAAACTTGGGAGAACTGCATGTAGCTTCCAGTAGAGGGGATGGGTACACAGGACTCTGGTGGTGGGAATGGTGTGGAACGAAGCTCCTGTTATCTTATAATTTGTAAATAAATACTAAGACACTAGTAAACCTAAAAAAAAATGTAACAAAAATTAATGAGTAAGTGAGAATTCAGGGTAGCGACGTCAGCATCACCTCTGTAAGATAACCCTCTATTTCGTTCACCTTCTTACTAACTAATGAGGCATCCAACTGTGAACAGAAGCCCCTCTGTGGGAGTTGTGGTATATAGCAGTCAGTCCAGGGACCCTGGAGGAGTTTCAATCACGTGTGACTGGTAATAGGCAAACAGATCTCAGTAGATGTGACGAACCAGCAGGAGCTGTGAGCTTGTGCCAGTCCTGCTCTGCTGTAGTGGAGGGATGTATGGAGAATGTTGACTTGGACAGACATCTCTGGAGTAAAGAGACTCTATAGAAGCCCACTCTTCCTCAGGAGAGGTTTCATCACATTGCTGGAGAATCTTGGGGGAGAGGGGTGGGGACACAGCTTTTGTTGAGGGTCCATACAATAAAAGGGGTGCTCCTTTAAAAATCAACATCCACTCACTTCTCTTAGGAACTATTCTGACCACTTGTAAGAATTCAATCCATTTCGTCCTCACATGAACACACAAGTTAGGTAATATTTCTCTCCCCATTTCTCAGATGATAAAATTGAGGTACAGAGAAGTTATATGTGTGGTAACCCCTATTGGACTGCTGCTTGATAAGCTGTGACTGCAGCCCAGGGTAGGAATGAGGGAGAGAGAACTTGAACCTGGATCAAACCTGCAGCATAAGTTGTAGAGGTAGACTGAAAGAAGCATTTTGAGGAAGGCTCGGACTTCGTGAACATATGCTTGTAAGGCCTGGCCTTTAGGTTAGATGTGGAGAAATGTGCAGCTTCGGGAGGCCAGGGGCCGGATGTCAAACAGCATTGAAACTGGGAGTTTGGAATGTGGGAGGGACTAGCTGTGCCAGGGCCTGTGAATGACTTTAAGTGACCCAAGTAAAGGAATGGAGTTCATAAGTGATAAATTGAATGTGAGACTGTCAAAGGAATCATTATTCGAAGGCTGAGGTCACCAAGCCGGCCAGTGATGCTAGAAGAACCCGGTAGATACTTCCTGGAAGAGGTTTTTTTTCTTTTGCCTCCAGGGTTATTACTGGGGCTTGGTGCCTGCACTAGGAATCCACTGCTCCTGGAGGCTATTTTTTCCCCTTTTGTTGCCTTTGTTATCATTGTTGTTGTTATTAGTATTGGTGTTATTGTTGTCATTGTTGGATAGGACAGAGAGAAATCAAGAGAGGAGGAGAAGAGTGAGAAGGGGGAGAGAAAGATACCTGCAGGCCTGCTTCAGTGCTTGTGAAGCGACTCCCCTGCAGGTGGGGAGCCAGGGGCTGGAACCGGGATCCTTAGGCCGGTCCTTGCACTTTGTGAATGTGCACTTAACTTGCTGTGCGACTGTGCCCTCCCCCCCCCAAGAGTTTTTATGTGGTGGAAGGCAGTGTGTTATGCGATGTTCTAAATCACAACAGATTACACACACACACACACACACACACACACACACACACACACACACACACACAAAACTATGCTAAATGGACAATTACGGATAATTGTATAATATATATTACATGCTATAATATATAATATATTCAATATGGATAATAATAGATAATAGTAGTAAGAGAAAGTAGAGATCATTAGTTAAGGTAAGATTTATAGAAGAGAGTGTGCTTGAAATAAACCTGAAAGGGGAGATTCTTGATGGACTGGCTGTAAAGTGATAAGATTAAAATGAAATGAAACATGGGACAAGTCATAGAGGCTTGCTTAGACCCTCTGTAATTGGTGCACTTTTTAATCATGAGTTGTGCAGCTGTTTGCACCACCTATAAATACAAATCTCATTCAGAGTTTTGCTTTAATGTTATGCAGTCATTTGACTCCAAGAGTACCTGAAAGACAGCATTATATTAGCACAAACACTGTAGTTGCAAAAAAAGAAAAAAAGCCAGATTTTTTTCTTTTAAATTACCTCTGAAGGTTTTGATACATGTACAAATATTAATATGTGGAAATAAAGAAATGTTGATTCTGTATCTTATTGCCAAGATGTTTATTATTTATTATTGTCTTGAGAGGGATTTTTTTTTTTTAATTTAGTTGTGAGTGACAGATGTTTTCAGTCCTAGATGGAATCTAAGAAATAAAGTACAACACAGGGTGAATCTTCTATGGATGGTTGTGTATCACAGCAAATTAAGAGGTTCAGAAAGGGTGAGGTGGTGGGGGAGGAGCACTAAAGGGAGGTTGGAGCTGGAAGTTCTATGGTGGAGCAGGATAATGGTTTGGTGAAAGTAAGATGCATGGACACCTATCTTGGAGAAGGCTGAAAAGTATTTTCATGGCTACATCAATCCTATATCAACTTTCCCTCAATAATAGGATGCTGAAGTTGAAATAAAAGGTATTTGGGGGCCAGGCAGTGGTGCACGTGATTAAGCGCACACATTACAGTGTGTAAGGACCCAGGTTCACGTCCCTGGCCCCCAGCTACAGGGGGAAAGCTCCACGAGTGGTGAAGCAGGCCTGCAGGTATCTCAGTGTTTCTCCTTCTCTCTTTCTCTCTGCCCTCTCAGATTCTCTCTGTCTCTTTCCAGTAGTAAATGCAATTATTTATTTATTTATAAAAAGGAAACACCGACAAAGCCATAGGATAAGAGGGTACAACTCCACACAGTTCCCACCACTAGAACTCTGTATCTCACCCCCTCCCTTGATAGCTTTCCTAGTCTTTAACCCTCTGGGAGCATGGACCCAGGGTCATTGTGGGTTGCAGAAGGTGGAAGGTCTGGCTTCTGTAATTGCTTCCCCGTTGAACATGGACGTTGACAGGTCGATCCATACTCCCAGCCTGCCTCTCTCTTTCCCTAGTGGGACAGAGCTCTGGGAGAAGTGGAGCTCCAGGACATATTGGTGGGGTCATCTGTCCAGGGAAGTCTGCTTGGCATCATGCTAGCATCTGGAACCTGGTGGCTGAAAGAAGAGTTAACATATAAAGCCAAATAAGTTGTTGACTAATCATGAACCTAAAGGCTGGAGTAGTGCAGAGAAGAGTTGGGGGGGGGGAGTCTTTGTTCTGTAGATAGCTAGTAGGCATATTTTGGTTATATTCCAAAGGGCCTGTGGCTATACTAGTTTTTTTTCCTTTCCCTGAGTCTGAAATCTGATATGCAGGTGGGTCCTAGTTATTGTCTAGGGAGATGATGTCATGGCTGGAAAAAGGACCAGAAAGCTGCATCAGGGAAGAGAGTAGCTCCCTAATATGGGAAAAATATAAATATAAAGGTGTATAAATATTGTTGACTGTAAACCCCATCGTAAATACATTTTTTTAAAAGGGAAAAGCTGTTAATATTCTTGCCTTGGACAAACACTTAAATTCCAGAAGTAAAAGGAGCTCTCTTAGTATGTCTTGGGTTTGAGCATATGAAGGATAATGGGGATTAGATTTATCCTGTCATGTATGTGTTGACATCTTTATTAGCATTAAGGAATTTATAATGATTCTTAGTAGCTACCATTTGCTACTATTTGCTGCCATTTTGGGAGTGATGGTGAAAATTGAGTTGTGTTCAAATGGAGGCATGAGAGAGATACCCTGTGCACACATACACTTTCCTTTTGAGCTTAGAGGTCACTTTTTACCCTATACAGAAACTGCTCTATCTTCTTTCCTTCCTTCCTTCCTTCCTTCCTTCCTTCCTTCCTTCCTTCCTTCCTCCCTCCCTCCCTCCCTCCCTCCCTTGCTCTCTCCTTCCTTCCTTAATTTTTTCTCTCTGCTTTCCTTCTTTTAATCTTTTATGGAAGCTGATTTTCTTTAAGATGCTGATGGGTTGGAGTAAATGGAAGAAGATATTTACATATCTCACATCTGACCAGTGACTGATAACAGACATTTATAAAGAGTTGGTATGGCGCCACAAAAGAAAAAAAAAAAACATAAAAAATGGGCCAAAGAACTAAATGCACAGTTTCTTAAAGAAGTGATAATGTGGCCCACAGATTTATGAAGAAATGTTCCACTTCACTTGTCATTAGGGAAATACAGATTAAAACGACACTGAGATCCCACCTTACAGCTGTGATAATGGCCTACATCAATAAAACAGGAGATAACAGGTGTTGACAAGGTTTTGGGGAAAAAGGGACTGCTGGTGGGAATGCAAACTGATGCAGCCCCTTTGGGAAACTTTATGGAGGATCCTTAAACAAATAAATATGAAGCAGCCATATGATCTAGCAATGCCACTCTTAGGCTTTCATCCAACGAACATTCAAACACTAATTCAAAGGTCCTTATGCACCCCTGTCTTCATATCTGAATTATTCACCAAAGCTAAGAGTGGAAGCAACCTAAATGCCCACCAAGAGATGACTGACTGAAAAGGTTATGAGATATACTTTAAAGAATACTACTCTGCAATTAAAAAAGAAAACATTCTGTCCTTTGGGACAAAATGGATGGAGCTTGGGAATTATTAAAGAGATGAAAGACAACTACCGGATGGTTTCACTCATATGTGTAATCAAGAGAACTGATACACATGAATTTTCAAAAAAGAAAAAAGAAAAGAAAATAGAAGCAAGAAAACTGTTTCTAAGAATATTACAACTATGGTGGTTATCTTTGAGAGGTGGGAGGGTGTGGACAGGGAAATTTAGTGGTGAGTGGGATTAATCTGTAATCTTACAATCTTATAACCTACTACTAATCACAAATAAAAAATGGGAAATGAAAGTATGTGATATTTGAATTAAAAAGGATATTGATGGGTTAAGTAACTCTACTCAGGATAATACTGGTTACTGCATCCAGAAAAATTTGGTCCTAGTGTTTGCCATGTGTGGGTTAGAAAGTTGGCTTGGAGAATTTGGATAAAAAAAAACCTTTTAAAACAGAATAAAAAGACAGTGTTCTGTAGAGAAAAAGAAAAGGTTACTTTTGTGTGCTTCTTAATGCATATGTGTAGCTTTGAATGATTTATTATAGAACCCAAGAACAGAAGATTAAGAAATTAAGGATCTTGATGCTTAAAATAGGCACCGCTATTTTTTTTTCTCACTTTAAGCAAAGCAATCTGCTCAGCAGGTGAGATTTTTGAAATGATAACAATGAAATATCCAAAAGTCTGGGATGCTATTTCTCCACGGGTAAATATTTCCAAATGGAGCTTTAATGAATATCTTAACTTTTATCCTAGTAGTATATAGATAAGCGGAAATAAGAGTAAAAGTCTTCTGCTGCCCTTCCCTGTTTAAGCTGCCAACATACAGGAAGTATAAAGGACTGAAGAGGATTTAAAAATGTTCTCAGTCTCCTACAAAAGCAAACTGGTACTCAATTTTCTTTCTTTTTTTGTTTTTTTTTCTTTTGTTTTCAGACTACAGATTTGCCATTTGTTCTTCGAATCAATGATAGAAAGCAATACAAAAACAAAAACATCTACCCTGGGTATTTTTATATGCTATATAATTGCTTTTGTTCCCTCACCAGAGACCTTTCTTCTTCCATTTGTTACAACTACATTTGCTATGATTGTGAAACCATAAACAAAAATGGAGCCCCACTAAGACTAGTATGCGTAACTAAAAAGCGTGATCATTGTTACACTGCTGGTGGGAATACCGACTGGTGCAGGCCTTAAGGCAGACAGTGAGGATCCTCAAATAAATAGAAATGGACATGCTTTAGGACCCGGAAGTAGCATTCCCGAGCATCTGTCCAAAGGATGTGAACACACTTATTTGAAGGGGCATGTGTACCACTATGTTCATAGCTGCATTATCCACAAAAGCCAAGAAGAACGGAAGCAACCTTGATGCCCACTGACACCTGGATGAGTCAAAAATTCATGAGACATGTTGCTGGGAAATTGTGCAGATGCATTCACATCTGCCATGTTTTCCCCTCAGGCTACTAGTTCCCGTGAGAGTTGGGACATTCTCGGAGTGCCTGTTCAGCCATGTTGTGCCCTCAGGGCATTGTCTATATTTGGAGTGCTTTGGTTACTCCTCCTCCCTCCCATTCTCATGAGAGTTATTATCCTATCCTGGAGTGCTATGGTTACTCCTCCCCCTTCCCATTCTCATGAAAGCTGCACCTATAAAAGCCCTTCTTCTTCTGCACCTTGTTCTCTTGGCAGCACTTCACTCCTGTGTTCAGATGCAGGAAAGGTTACTGCTTGAGGCAGCCATTTTCGCTACCTCCACGTGGCCCAACCTGCTTCTCTAGCACCCAACTCTGAGGTGCCAGCGCAAATAAAGATTTGTGTTTCCTCTTCACTCAGACCCCTCCCCTCTCTCTTCTCCGCGCCCGCGCACAACAACATCTGGCTCAACAACAACGTATCTTCCATGGAATACTGCTGTGCAATAAAAAAGATGATATTATATCCTTTGGGACAAAATGCTTACCGATGTAAGTAGGGAGATGAAAAACAACTTAACACATGGCTTTTCTTATATGTGAAATAGAGGAAATTTAAGCAGAGAACTGGCAAAAAAGAAAGTATCCCGGACCGGGTGGTGATGCACCTGGTTGAGCGCACATGTTATAGGGCTCAAGGACCCGGGTGTGAGCCCCTGACCCCCACCGGCAAGGGGAAAGCTTCACAAATGGTGAAACCGGGCTGCAGGTGTCTCCCTGCTTCTCTCCCTCTCTGTCACCCCTTTCCCTCTCGATTTCTGGTAGTCTCTATACAAATAAATAAATAAATAAATAAATAAATAAATGAAATTTAGGGAGCTGGGCGGTAGCGCAGCGAGTTTAGCGTGCATGGCACAAAGTGCAAGGACTGTCTGGAGGATCCCGGTTGGGGCCCCGGCTTCCCACCTGCAAGGGGTCGCTTCGCAAGTGGTGAAACAGGTCTGCAGGTGTCTGTCTTTCTCTCCCCCTCTCTTTCTTCCCCTCCTCTTTCTATTTCTCTCTGTCCTATCCAACAACAATGACAACAGCTATGACAACAATAACAGTAACAACTACAACAAGCCCAACAAGGGCAACAAAAGGGAAAAAAATAGCCTCCCGGAACAGTGGATCATAGTGCAGGCACTGAGCCCAGCAATAACCCTGGAGGCAAAATAATAATAATAAATAATAATAATAAATAATAATAATAAAATAGAAAGTATCCCAAGTCTGGAGGAGGGCACAGAACATTAGTAATGAGTGTGGTGTAGAACTACACTCTTGCAATTTTATAATTCTGTAAACAAATATTAAATCATTAATATTTTTTAAAGTTTTATTCCATATTTATTGTGGCTAAATTGACCCTTAATGTCTTCAGCAGTTTTGTTTCTCAAGAGGAAATAATGCTTACTATTGGTAGTCCTCTAATACTCTGTTTATGTATTTCTGCCTAGGATTGTATTTATTTTGGTCCATTTATTCTCTACCATATTGGGAACTTGTTTAATTTTTTTTAAATTCCCAGATCTCATCACTAGTGCTTGGACAAAGAGACTTTTTTTTTTTTTTACTTATTATTATTATATATATATTTTATTGTTTTTTTCCCCATTTTTTTCCTCCAGGCTTATTGCTGAGGCTCAGTGCCTGCACTACAAATATACTGCTCCTGAAGACTTTTTTTCCCCTTTTGTTGCCCTTGTTTTTTATCATTGTTGTGGTTACTATTATTCTAGTTATTAATGTCATTGTTGTTGGATAGGACAGAGAGAATTGGAGAGAGGAAGGGAAGACAGAGAGGGGGAGAGAAAGACACCTGCAGACCTGCTTCACCGCCTGTGAAGTGACCCACCTGCAGGTGGGGAGCCGGGGGCTCGAACCAGGACCCCTAGGCCAGTCTTTGCGCTTTGTGCACTTAACCTGCTGCGCTACCACCCGACCCCCTTATTATGATATTTTTGTTGTTGATGGAGACAAAGAAATTGAGAAGAAAAGAGGAAATGAAGAGGGGGAGGGAGAGACACTTGCAGCACTGCTTCACCATTTGTGAAGCTTTTCCCCTGCACATTGGGACTAGGGGTGTGAACATGGGTCTTTGCGTACAGCAAAGTGTATGCTCTACTGGGTGCTCCACTGATTGGTCCCTACTGTAAAATTATTAAAGGCTCTCTGTTCTCTTCAACATCTTCATCTGTGCCTTGCTGTTGTTAATTTTGATGCTACAAATGTTTCTTTAATGAATGAATGATATAGTTGGAAGGCAAAAATAATAGAGATTTTCCCTATTAGTAAACAATATAGTTTGATTTGTAGATAGCAACAGCTCACTATTTCTAAACATGTTGTCTAGGATTTAAAGTGTCTTCATTTCACTCATTTTAATTCTTTTGCGGTTACTATTTCCTACCAGAAAACATCTGTTAAAACAAAAACTTGACCAGGATTAGATCCTTAAGGGCATGGACCACAGACAGATATATTTTTGAATGAGAAGGATGTGAAGTTGGGCCGCTGTTGGTGGGGAAAGTCCTAGGTAGAGTACACCTGGGCAAGAGACTGACTGCTAAAAGGAAGTGAGATGTTATCAAAAGAGAGAGATTGTGCATCTTCTGTTAAGTTTCCATCGTGAACGATGGAGAATGTCAAAACGCTGGACAACTAGAAAATTGTGTCTACTAGATTTTGCAGCACAACTGGAGGCCCACAGTCAGTAAGTGGCACTAACTCAAAACACAGCCCCTGCTCAGCCCCTGCTGTGTGCAGTCATTGTAGGTGAGGGTTCAAACCTGTGAGGATATTCATCCTCTCAGCAAGAGTTGCTTTTATGCATAAAAGGGGTTTCCAAAAATTATCCATGTCCTATATTTCATTTAAAATATGTATTTGTGTGTGAGAGAGGGAAATGGAGAGGGAGGGCACAGGGAAAGAGGGAAGGGGAGGGAAAGGGAAGAAGGAGAAAGAGAAGGGGAGAGGGAGAGAGGGAAGGGGAGAGGAAGGGAAGAGGGGGAATGGGAAGGATATGGAAAGGGGAAAAGGGAGAGAGGGAAGGGGAGGGAAAGAGGAGAGGGAGAAAGGGAAGGGGAGGAGAAGGGGAGAGGGAGAGAGGGAAGGGGAGGGAAAGAGGAGAGGGAGAAAGGGAAGGGGAGAGGAAGGGGAGAGGGAGAGAGGGAAGGGGAAGGGGAGGGGAAGGGGAGAGGGAGAGAGGGAAGGGGAGGGGAAATAGGAGAGGGAGAGAGGGAAGGGGAGGGAAATAGGAGAGGGAGGGGGGAAGGGGAGGGAAATAGGAGAGGGAGAGAGGGGAGGGGAAGGGGAGAGGGAGAGAGGGAAGGGGAGGGAAATAGGAGAGGGAGAGGGGGAAGGGGAGGGAAATAGGAGAGGGAGAGAGGGGAGGGGAAGGGGAGAGGGAGAGAGGGAAGGGGAGGGAAATAGGAGAGGGAGAGGGGGAAGGGGAGGGAAATAGGAGAGGGAGAGAGGGGAGGGGAAGGGGAGAGGGAGAGAGGGAAGGGGAGGGAAATAGGAGAGGGAGGAGAGGTAGTGGGGAGAGAGTGATAGAAGGGGAGAGTACAGAGTGAGAGAGAGATATGGAGAGATCAAGAGCCATATCTTCACCCCAGTACATGTGAACCTGGGGATCCAGCTCAGAACCTACACATGCAAGTTGAACACTCCAGCCCCCCTTTTGCCACATCTGCGCCACATTCATTTTCTAGAAGGGAGGTGACATTTTGATGGTGGATGCAGTGTGCTGGCGCATATTTTAGGGCAATTCAGAATTGTACTTCTGAGATAGCAATGATCTTGTGAAATTATATTTTCTCAGTTGAAACCACAAACAAACCAACAAAATCCTCCAGAAGACTTCAACAGGTTGTAAACCCAGGGGCTGGTCATACAGGCCCACAATAAACCTTAGACCTTCCAAAAAGGAAGGAAGCTCAGCCACAGGTAGAAGTGATGCTTCCCAAGACACTCCCCACACACACACACCCCGCCTTCCCCAATGGCCCCCCTTCAGCTGCTTCTCCCTTGTGGTTTTTCCTAGTCATTTACACAGTTAAAAGAGGCACTCTGATCCAAAGAGATGATGGGCATTGCTTCTGTTTCTGCCATTCAGAATTCCTCATTGAGAGTTTCTAGAGTCACACTAAGTAGATGTTGTTAGACCACGACATGTTATGGGGCAGACATGTCAATCAAAGCTACTATAGCTTCTGGCAACTACATAATGATATTTGTATGAGTTTTTTTCTGATGTCAGATGGGATTTTTGTTGGGTCCAGAAATCAAAAGCTGGTCAAGAACAGCTCAGTTCATTTTAGGTAATGGAAGTGAGAGGAGTGATGAAGAAGTTAATCAATAGTAAGAGGAGTAGGGGTATAGGAGGTTCTGGGCATTGCTACTGTATTTCTAAGTCTGCCAGTAGTTGCACTGGAAAGCTCAGGGAGCTGTAACTTAATCCAACTATAAACATTTACCCTCTAAATTGAAAGTTATTGCCCTTAAACACACACATATATATAAATATTTATCATTTTTTGAAGAGGGAGAAGGATGTCTTTTCCAGTCCCTATGTTAAAATTAGGAGTTAAATATAGAAAGCTTACTTCATTTGTCTATTTTTGAGAGATGTCTGATGTTAAAGTAATATGGTAGTAGTTCAGAATTAAAACTTTTTCTATTTCTATGGCTACCTTTAATTTTTTGAATATTTTTATTCTTTGTATTTTGGAATATGTGTGCATAAAGCATATTACTCTTTGGATTAGCTTTTTCTCTACTAAACAAATACTTCTTTGTATTTTTAAGGCACTATACTTTGAACTAAAACATAAAGAAAAATAAAATTTTCTCTTTTCTTAGTAGCAAGTTTCTCTTGAATTGGAGAAATAGTTGGTTTGTTTTAGTTTTCAATGTTAGATTTTAAACCTCTTTGAGAGTAAGAACTGACATTATATGCATAAATGTACCTAACAAAAGCAAACACAACATGATCTCATAAAAGGCTTATAAATCTTCTCAGATGATGACAGTTTTGGTATCATTAATTTTCTCTCATCAGTGTTCCTTCCTTTAAACTGGTTGAGTGAACTCTTATACAAAGTGAAGAACTTATAACATGGTCTGACAGGCAATATAATGAATGATATATGAAAGATGTCCTAACCTTGGCAACCTATAAATATGTCTCCTTACATGGCAAAGGGGAATTAACATTGCAGATGGAATTAAGGTTAACCAGCTGACCTCATAAGGGTTCATAGAGCAGAAGAGGGAAGAAGAGTAGGTCAGAGAGATGTCACTGGAGGAAATAACCTTTCTTTGCTGACTTTTATGATAGAAGAAAGGGCCACATGTCAAGGATTATTGAGGTAGTTAGAAAAACAAGAAAATGGACTCTTCCCTCTAATCACCAGAGAGTTACATAGCTTTGTCCACAGCCTGGAAGACCTATTTTGAACTTCCGACCTCCAAAATTGTAAGATCACAATGTTATGTTGTTTTTGGCTACTTTTTTAATGGTAATACATTGCAGCTGTAGAAAAAAAAATAAAAGTGAACACAAAACAGTTCACTGTGATAGATGACTCATTCAGTTAATTCCCCTCCTCCCCGGCTGTTGGGTGATGGAGGTCAGAGAGGCCCCCTGGGAGTCCTGGGGTGGCTCTGTGTGTCAGGGGCGACATGCACGGAGGGGCAAGAGTCACACCAGACTCATCTAGCTCCGGGAGAGGCCTCAGAAATGGAAGACTAGGTTATTGAGAGAGAAGGCAAGCAGATGTACCCATTGCACAGGGAGTAGGATAAGGTAATCATTAACCCAAACACAGAGCAACACAATGCATAGTGACATTTTGACCTACAACTATTTGATCACAAGTTAAAGGTTACCATACAAGGTTTGATCACAAGCTCACAATGCAATTTTACCCGGGGGTTAAATTACAGATACTTTAGGGAAGGGGGCTGGAGGGGAGAAGTTGAGTAACAGGAGTTTGCAGTGGTTTTCAAGTTTGGCCAAACACAATATACAGTAACTCATGGCCTTTGTTTTAATGGGGGGGGGGGGGGGAGTCATGTGCAGAAAGTTAGTCCCCATCTGGAGAAGCCATTTGTCATTAGTTCATGAGGTCGGGGAACCTGCATTTATCTTGACTTGGAGTGGGGAAAGTCTGGGGTCAACCCACTCGGACCTCATAGAAACAATGGTCTGGACTTCTGGGCAGTGGACCCACTCTCCAACATTAACAGATTAGATTCTTTGATTTATCTGCCTAAATTTTCTAGATTGTTTATATTTTAAGCCCTCCGGTCTTCTTTATCTCAAACTCTGTACCATGAAATAAAAAATTGCTTTTACTTCTCAATACCTCCTATTCCCCCTCCTTTTCCCATTCCCCTCCCCCTCCCAGATCTTACCTGTCTGAGTTTAGGGCTTCTTCCTATAGAAGAGATCATTTCTGTTAATAACTCTTGAGGATATATATATTTGAAATAGGAAAACTGGGTTTTGTTCTCTATGTTCTGAACCATTCAGAATCCAGTCAGGAGATATAAAGGACATACTAAGCTGAATAAAGAAATGCACACTTAACAAATTAGAAGTCAAGAAAAAATGGAATTCTGAAGGATTTAGAAAGAACATGCATTAGGAATATCCACAATCCACAGGGTTTAGATAGAGCAAGGAGAAAAAGCTAGACTCTTTCTGGAGGGCATGACTAGCTCACTGGATGGTAGGGAAATTATTGTGGTGCGTTGCTGGTGGGACTTGGTACAACTCTGTCCTTTGGAAATTATCAGAAAGGGATCTTCTAGGATGCCAGAGAAAGCCCTTCACAAGAAGTTATCTTTTTAGAAACTCTGCTTTAAGAAGGTGGTGCTGGGGCATAGCTGCTGGCCACTGACCTGCTGTCCTCAGCTCACATGTGAGCTAGATGCTAGAGAACTCTATGTGCTACATACAAGAGTTAGGATGTAGAGAAAGCTTACATGATTTTATGTTTTAAGCTGACTTCACACAGACCAATGGATTTTAATGCAACAGATGACAAAGTAGCAATTTCTGTGGTTTCAGATTCCATATTTTACCTGGAAAACAATTTTCCAGCCTTATGTCACACTGAATTATTTTCATGGAGGTAGTAGTTGAACAGAAAAAACTTAGAACAGAGTACCATTCCAATAAAAGCATGCAGTTGGATTTTATTCATATACTTTAAGCAAATGATTGCAGCAGACTGAGTACAGAAGTAGGTATGAGAACCCAGCTATCTTGTGTTTTCAGGGACAGCAAAGTGATTTGCAAACAAGCAAAATCATTTATTTATATTTTTTTTACTAGTGATTTAATAATGATCAACAAGATTGTGGGATAAGAAAGGTACAATTCCACACAGTTCCCACCACCAGAGTTGCACATTTCATCCCCTCCATTGGGCATTCCTATACTTTATCCCCCTGAGAGTATGAACCAAAGAACTTTGGAATGCAGAAGGTGGGAGGCATGGCTTCTGTAATTGCTTTTCTGTTGGACATGGGCATTGACAGGTCGATCTAAACTCCCTGTTTCTTTCTTTCCTTAGTGGGGTGGGGCTCTGGGAAGGTGGGGCTCCAGGACACATTGGTGAGGTCGTCTGCCCAGGGATGTTAAGTTGACATCATGGTAGCATCTGTAACTTGGTGGCTGAAAAGCATTAAGATATAAAACAGAACAAATTTTTTGTAAGCAGGATATTAGTGGTAAGAATATAGCAGATGAGATTTGGGGTCTTTATGTTGGAAGAAGCTAGGAAGGAAGTCTATTTTAGGTAGATTCCAAGGGGTCCATGACTTTTCTAATTTTTGCCTGAGCTTGATAGCTAACATACAGTTGGGCTGAAATTATTGTCTGGGAAGATAGTATCAGAGTTGGAAATAAGACTAGAAAGCTGATTCAGGGCAGAGTGTAGCTCCCAAATATGGAAAAGCATATATATACTGTTAACTGTAACCCATCGATCTGACTTAGGGTCCATGTTTATCCATACTTAGTACAGGAGACTGTGCAAACTCTGCATCCCTGTTGGTGTGAAGTCGAATTCCATGGTCACAGTTAGGAACATTCTAGGCTGCACTCATTTCAGGACCAGTCTTCCTCGAGTGGCAGAGACTTTTGACCCAGCCTCCCTTTGGAGAGTGGGGCAGTCTCTACGTTGAGGGTGAGGTCCTGTAAGAAGCCCACAAGAGGGATTATGTTGTTGCTCCTGATGGAGATGACCAGTGATGGTTTGTTTTGGAAAAGATAGTTACTTATTTTTCAAAAGTCTTCCAAAATTTATATTTATCTGAGAGAGAGAGAGAGAGAGAGAGAGGCACTAGAGCTATATAGGGCTTCAGGCATACAACTAGTACTCTAACAGTGAGCTATCTCCCCACTTCAATATGGTTATTTTAAGTCAACATATTTTACTTGTGTTAACATATAATTGGTTTATTATTTTTGAGTTATTACTAAGTATTATAAGTATTATGTAATTTTCAATTAAAATTGAAATTGTGTATGTAGAACTCACACAGAAGCTCTCTGACTAATCAAATAATTTTTATTTTTTATCAGTGACAAGCAAGAGGTAAAAAATATATATATACTACAGGGAGTCGGGCTAAGTGCACATGGCGCAAAGCACAAGGACCAGCATAAAGATCCCAGTTTGAGCCCCTGGCTCCCCACCTGCAGGGGAGTTGCTTCACAGGCGGTGAAGCAGGTCTGCAGGTGTCTATCTTTCTCTTCCCCTCTGTTTTCCCCTCTTCTCTCCATTTTTCTCTGTCCTATCCAACAACAACATCAATAAAAACAACAATAATAACTACAAGAATAAAACAACCAGGGCAACAAAAGGGATAAATCAATATATATATATATATATATATTACAATTAAACAAAAGATAATGCAGTTACTCAGGTTTTCTCTTGTAATGTCCAGGATTTTGTAGAGGGCATCCAAGTACCTAGTGCAAACTTTTGGGAAATTCACTGCCTTAACTCAAAGAAGCAAGTATTATATTTAAAGCAGCTTTGGGTCCCATGGGAGTCTGTTGTGATGAAGAGACCACAAGACTTCTTTAGGGTCTTTATTGATAAGAAACTTTTACAGATTTATATAGAACCCTGATAAATGCTAGTACGCAATTAGCTTCATGGAAGGCTAACTTCCTGAGCTTAATGAAGGTCTCTCTCTCTTCATCTAGAACAATCTTCACTTTTCTTGCGCTGAAAATATTGACTTCAATATAGTCACTGTAATACTTTCAAGAGAGTATTACATTTAGCTATTTTCACCAGCACTGTGAATTTTAGATATAAATAAATTGGGCTTACAATGGGGACCAGGGAGATAGCTTAGTGGTTATGCAGAAGACTTTCATGCTTGAGGCTCCCCCCAGGTCCCAGTTTCAATCCCTGTCATCACTATTAACCATGGCTGAACAGTGCTCTGGTTAAAACAAACAAACAAATAAAACATATTGTGAGTAAGAGGCAACATGCAACCCAGCAAACATCTCTGAATTATGCTCTTCTTCCAATTGATTTCACAAAGTAGAATTTTTCAGTCTTCCAAGACTGGAAATCAATGATACAATAAGGAAGTATTAAATCTTTCATGT
>NW_026647715.1:0-16939 GCF_950295315.1 Erinaceus europaeus
CTTTGCATCTTTGTGTGGGGAGTGTGGGAGGGGGAGACACCTGCTTTTCAAAACTAGTGCTAAGACATTTCAAGTTCTAAATAAGCTCCAGTGGTCCTAAATTTATTTGGTTGTTACATATATTTAAAAGAATAGCATCCTATATTTTATAGATGTAATTAAAATTCCATGGGTCTGAGTATCAGATTTTATGCAACTAGTAGGCAGAGTGCTCATTTGTTCCAGTGATATAAATAATTCATCTTGAGACATCAAAGTTAGTTCAATCTTTGTAATCACCTACTTCTTTCATTATGCCTCCAAGTTTTATTTGTTAAATTAAATTATTTAACCACTCTCTTTTAGCTTTGAAAAGTTTTATCTGGCAATGCCTCAGATGATTTTGATTTCATTTTCAGTAAGCATTTTCCTTCCTGAAAGACCACTTTAAAGTCTGCAACCAGGTTTTCATTTGGTCACTGTGTCTTTATGTTTAGAATAATGCTTTAACTTTATTCCTCACCTTTCTTCACCATTCCCCACTACAGCATCCATTATTTAAAATATGGGTAAACTTGTGCATTTTTTTTTGTCTTCAAGGTTATCATTGGGACTCTGTGCCTGCACCACGAATCCACTGCTCCTGGTGACATCTTTTCCATTTGTTGTTGTTGGATACGACAAGGAGAAATTTAAAAAGGAGGGGAAGGGTTAGGGAAACAGCATAATGGTTACACAAACAGACTTTCATGCCTGAGGCTCCAAAAGTTCTAGGTTCAGTCCTCTGCACCACCATAAGCCAGGACTGAGCAGTGCTCTCAAAAATAAAATTAATTAATTAATTAAAGGAGGGAAGACAGAGAAGGGGAGAGAAAGACACCTGCAGACCTGCTTCACTCCTTGTGAAGCGACTTACCTGCAGGTGGGGAGCTGTGGGCTTGAACCAGGATCCTGAAGCCAGTCCTTGTGTGTCGTACTATGTGTGTTTAACCCTGTGCACTACAGCCCAGCCCCTGTGAAAACTATTTAAGCCTTTTAATAATATTTATATCTTGGATTCAAAATGAAGATAATGTACATTTCACTTTGTCATGAAGATTAAGTAGAAGCATATATTATGACATTTTACATAATGATGTTATCTAATACGCACTCAAACATTATATATATATATATATATATATATATATATATATATATATATATGTATATATATATATATATATATTTTTTTTTTTTCTCCTTAGTAGGGTATCGTTGCTCCAAATTGACTTTTTCAGATAGACAGAAAATCACCACTGCACATAAGCTCCCTTTGGTAAGGTGGAGACTAAAATTTGTGTCATGTTTATGACAGCTAAGTGCACTTATCCAACTGAGCTATCCCGCCAACCCCAAACATAATTTTCTTTACTCTTCTGTTTCCCTTACTTTTCCACACTTTTTGCAACCCTTGACATGCTTCTATTTTATTATCCTATCTATTCCTCTCCTCAATCCTATTTTCTACTCCTTCTAATTACTGCTTTTTAAAATCAGTTATTTATATACAATAAATACCTGATTGTAACAATTCTACCTTATTTTTTCAGATTTTCTGATAAAGTTAAACATCTAACTTATTTGATGGAATCAAAATATGTATGTTCTGGAACATAACAACATCTCTAAATAAAAAACAATTCTGGGGGGCCGGTTGGAGTGCAATAGCGCAAGGACCAGCTTGAGGACTAGGTTTCAAGCCTCTGGATCCCCACCTGCAAGGAGTCTTTTCACAGGTGGTGAAGCAGGTCTACAGGTGTCTATCTTTCTCTCACCTTCTCTGTCTTCCCCTCCTCTCTCCATTTCTCTTTGTCCTATCCAAAAACAATATCAGTAACAACAACAATAATGTTAATCAACAAAGACAAAAAAAAAAGGGGAATAAAAAAACATCCAGAAGCAGTGCATTTGTAGTGCAGGAACGGAGCCCTGGCAATAACCCTGGAGGCCAAAAAAAAAATGTAAAAAAAAATTCTGTACTGTAATCATGGAGACAAGCAATAGAGAACTACTTTATCCTTAGTGTAATGATAGAGGAAACATATTATCATGATTCATAATTAAGGGACCAAAGAACCATGAAATTGCCTCAATTGTCCCAACTGACACAGCCACTAGCTGGCAGGTGGCAGTTCATTGTGACTCAGCAGTTTGTATTGATTCCTATGTTTATGTTGTTCCTTGTACTCACCAACACAAGTATTTTAATTCTCCACCTTTTGTACATCTCATCCTTTGCATCTTGAATGCACTCCTGATCTATAGAGTTAATTCTATCCTATGTTTTTCTACCAGTTCAGATGTAACCATTTATCCTGAAACATTTTTTGTTGCTTAGAGGGAAAGATGTTAGCACTGTCTTCCCTGAATCTAGAGAACAATCTATGTAACTCTCCATATAAATAACTATTAAAATAATAGTAAACTGTGAGATCTTCAGGAGCAGATACTGTTTTATTCACCACTATCTGCCCTGCCTATCTTAGAGCATACAATATATTAGGACTTCAACAAATCTTTCAAGCATCATCTCATTCCCCCAGTTTTATGAAGCCTCACATAATTACCAGCCTCTCAATATTAGCATACCTCAAGCTCAATCCTTGAGCTTCTTTTTCATTTATGTACTTCTTATATTATTTCCACTAGTCCTTTTTCTCTAAATACTACATAAAAGCTGAGAACACTTATATTTACACAGTCTGAAATTCATAGAACCATATAGTCAACTATAAATTTAAAATCTCTAATATAATTCATTATCAGAATGTCTAAACTAAAGTCAATGTATTTAGCAAAGTGTCTTCTGACAGTAACCATCTTACCATTTACATGAACTGAAATGTCATACCACATCAATAAAAACAAAACCAAAAACTACATCTCAATAGATGCAGAGAAAGTCTTTGACTACTGGAAGTTATTAGGCAATATAGCAAGGTGTCAGGCTACAAAATCAATATACAAATATCAGTGGCATTTCTTTATGCAAACACTAAATCTGAAGAAGAAGACATCCAGAAATCACTCTAATTCACTGTTGCAGCAAAAACAATAAAATGCCTAGGAATAAAGTCGGGCTGTAGTGCAGTGGGTTAAGTGCATGTGGCACAAAGCACAAGGATTGGCTAAGGATCCTGGTTTGAGCCCTGGCTCCCCACCTCCAGGGGAGTCGCTTCACAGGTGGTGAAGCAGGTCTGCAAATGTCTATCTTTCTTTCCCCCCTCTCTGTCTTCCCCTCATCTCTACATTTCTCTCTGTCCTATCTAACAACAACATCAATAACAACAATAATAACTACAACAATAAAAAACAACAAAGATAACACAAAGGAAAATAAATAAATATTAAAAATTAATAAAAAATACATTTAGAAAAATGCCACTGATTTTTGTACATTGATTTTGTAGCTTGACACCTTGTTATATTGCCTAATAACTTCCAGTAGCTTTCTGCTGGATTCTTTCTGTTTTTCTATGTATACTATCATATCATCTGCAAACAGTGAAAGCTTGACTTATTCCCTCTCAGTACTGCTTTAGCTGTGTCCCAAATATTTTGATATCTTGTATCTTCATTTTCATTTGAATTTCTTGCTTGAGTGTCTCTCTGATTCAGCAGTTATTAAGTAGCATGTTGTTGAGTTTCCAAATTTTGTGACTTTTAGTAATTTTCTGTTTGTTGTTGAATGTTAGCTTTACTTCACTGTAGTCTGAGAAGATACTTGGGATAATTTCAGAGCTCTTGAATTTTTTGATACTGTCTTTGTGGCCTAACATGTGGTCTATCCTTGAGGATGTGTTGTATGGATTTGAAAGTATAGATTTGAAAGGATTTGTATTCCAGTTTTGGGGGGTGAAAAACTCTGAAAATGTCCAGGAGGTTTAGTCTGTCCATGTGTTCATTTAACTCTCGTTTCTTTGTTGATTCTCTGCTTTGTTGATCTAAGAGTGAGAGTGTGATGTTGGAGTCTCCCACTATTATTGTATTACTATTGATATATTTCAATAGTATTGATGTTCTTTCAGTAGGTGTTTGATGTATTTAAATGTTCCCTCATGGGTGCATACATGTTAATAATTGTTAAATCTTCTTGATTGATTGATCATCTAATCATTATATAATGGCCTTGCCTAACTTTTATTACTTTCTTTAATTTAAGGTCTATTGTGTCAGAGATGAGAATGGCTGTTCTTGCCCCTTTTTTGTGGTCCATTAGCCTGCATGATAGTTTTCCATCCTTTCACTTTAAGTCAGTGTTTGTCTTGTTGGGTCAGGTTGGATTCTTGCAAGCAGTGTATGGTTGGGTTGTATTTTCTGATATATCCTCCCACTCTGTACCTTTTAATGGGTGAGTTTACGCCATTGACATTTATTGATATTGTAGATTTAAGGTACTACAATGTCATTATTGAACAAATTTTTATTTGCTCTAATATATGGCAAATATTATGTTGATGTTCTTGTTTATAAGAGGTCTTTTAGAACCTCTTTCACATTTTAAAAATGGGGAGAGGAAATAAATAGAATATTCACTAAAAGAGGTATAAAAATGGCCAAAAAGCTCAAAGTCACAGATTATCAGAGAAATGCAAAAAAACAAAAAAATGAGATAACACTTTATATCCATGAGAGTATCATATATTAGAAATGACAGAAGCCACAAATATTGGTGAGGATGTGGAGGAAAAGGAACCCTTCTACAGTTATGTTGGGAGTACTAATTAGTTCAGTTCATATGGAAAACAGGTGGAGATTTCTCAGAACACTAGAAATCAACCTGCCTTATGACCCAGTAATTTCAATCTTGTGATTTCACCAAAGAAAGCAGAAATACCTCTCCAAGCAGTTTATGTACTCCTACATTCATAGTAGCACAACTGCTATGTTCAACATAGTTATAGCCCAAAGTTGGAAACAATCCAAATGCCCCAGAATAGATAAATGGCTAAGATAGTGTGAGATAAGAAATTTGTGATTTGAGGGGGAAAAAATATATATATATATATATATATATATATATATATATATATGTCTGTGTGTGTGTTTAAAACATTTAAGACATTATATTATATATGTATATGTATATATATATATACATATATATATATATCTGTTGAAAATTAAGTCATTTCCTATAACTCAACTTGGATTAATCTTAAAGGAATGATGCTAAGTAAACTAAGCCAAAAGGAGAAGCACAAATAAAAGATAGTCTTATTTATTTGAAACTTAAGAAACTAGAGAAAAACTCATGATGAGACTTGAATTGGGTATTGTATATTATACCAAAGCAAAAGGCTTTGAGTGGTAGTAGGGGGTTGGGAGGGCAGGAGAGAGAAATGCAGACCCTATGTTCAGTGGTGAAAGAACTATTTTGGAGGTAGGAACAAAGCAAACATCTTTCACAGGGAAATGAAAAATTGTACCCACATGTCAACAACAGTTATTCCTCCACAAAAACAATTTAAAAATACTAATTAAAATATACTTATGTACATATATGTTCTTTGAAGTGATGTTTCTAGTATCCAAAATTTGGAAATGACACAAATTTTCAATGAAGGATAAGTAGTTAAAGAAATTAAGGCATATATACATAAATAATATTCAGCTATAAAAATTAATGAAAGTTCATCTTTTACTAAGACTTGAATGGAACTATAAGTAATCATGGTAAATGAGGTAAGTCAGAAGGAGAAAAATAGATGATTCACCCAAATGTGGAACTTAAGAGACAGATGAAAATACAGAATGATGTTGTAACTCAAAACCTAAAAGGGGCTTATGGCTGTGGCACTAGCTGCATAAAGGATGAACAGCAGATAGCTGAGAATGGGTTTAAACAATAGAGGCTTTATTTGGTTGAAAAGGGTAAAAGAAAAAAATTTAAGTGTTGCAAAATAAGCGGCTCCATTTAAGGTTAAGCAAAAGAGAGGCTTATTCAATAAAATCACTGAGAATGTGAGGGGAGAAGTCTAGTTAAGAAAGTAGGCAGAAGTCCAAAGTCTGCAGCCAAGTTACCCAAGATCACCACATGAAAAGAGGAGGATCAATCCGGGGCCAGGGCAAATAGAAGGTCCATGGTGAAAGTAGTCTTCTCGAGAGAGAGAGTTGCTCCAAGTCCATGCTTTTATTCATTCCCTGTGTTTCCATGCCTCAGGCTGATGTCATTAGTATGCTAATTTCCCCAAACTCCTGTTGGGGGTGACAACACAATGAAACTTTGGTTAGTTGTCAAAATAAGTCTATTTTTTATTTATATTTATAAAAAGGAAACACTGACAAAAACTATAGGATAAGAGGGGTACAACTCCATACAATTCTCACTGCCAGAACTCCACATCCCATCTGATAGCTTTCCTATTCTCTATCCCTCTGGGAGTATGGACCCAGGGTCATTATGGGGTACAGAAGGTGGGAGGTCTGGCTTCTGTAATGGCCTCTCCTCCCCGCTGAACATGGACATTGATAGGCGGATCCATACTCCCAGCCTGTCTCTCCCTTTCCTAGTGGGGCTGGCCTCTAGGGAAGTAGTGCTCCAGGACACACTGGTAGGATCAGTCGTCGGTCCAGGGAAGTCGGGTTGGCATCATGTTAGCACCTGGAACCTGGTGGCTGAAAAAAGAGTTAACATATAGAGCCAAATAAATTGTTGACTGATCATGGACCTAAAGGCCAGAATAGTTCATATGAAGAGTTGGGGGGTTGCTCATCTCCATTTTGTAGATAGTTCTATCTTAGTTATATTCCATAGAGCCCATGACTATACTAGTTTTTTAGTTTTGTTTTTGTCTTCCTTTTCCTGAGCCTGACATCTGATATGCAGGTGGACCCAAGTTATTGTCTGGAAAGATGATGTCATGACTGGAAAAAGGACCAGAAACAAAGAGTAGTTCCTGAATATGGGAAAGGTATATAAATATTGTTGACTGTAAACCCCATCAATTTGATCTGATCTGGGCCCCATATTCAGCTTAATAAGCAAAGTAAGTCTATTATAGCAGATTGAAGAACTCTGAAAGGTAGAAGGAAGAGATTGAGGGATAGGGACCTACAGTGGAGGAAGATAACAATAACTTATGCAAGTATTGACATCTGTCACAGGAATTTATGAAACTGTGCACCTGTGACAATAGTCATGTAAATCAACATTTCCTTATTAAAGTGATTTTTTTAAATTTATAAGATGAAAATATTGATATGACCAAAGGATAAGAGAAGTACAATTCCACACAATTCCCACCATGAGAACTCTATCTCATCCCTTCCCTTGAAAGCTTTCCTATTTTTTATCTCTCTGAGTATATGGACCCAGGCTCATTATGGGGTGTAGAAGGTAGAAAGCCTGGTTTCTGTAGTTGTTTCTCCACTGAACATGGACATTGGCATATCATCCATATTCCCAGCCTGTCTCTCTCTTTCCCTAGTGGAGCAGGGATATGGGGAGGCAGGGCTCCAGGTCATAATGGTAGGGTCATCTGCCCAGGGAATTCAGGTTGGCATTATGGTAGCATTTGAAACCTGGTGGCTAAAAAAGAGTTAAGATATAAAGCAGAACAAACTGTTGACTAATCATGAACCTAAAGGCAAGAATATTGCAGATGAAGATTTAGGGTCTTCATTTTGGAAAATGCTATTTTAAGTGTATTCCAAGGGGCCCAGGACTTTATTAGTTTTTACCTGAGCCTGAAAGCTAACATGCAGGTGGACCCAAGGTATTGTCTGGGAAGATGTTGTCATAGTTGGAAAAAGAACTAGAAAGCTGGAACAAGGAAAAGAGTAGATCTCAAATATGGGAAACTTATCTAAGTATTGTTAACTGCAATCTCCATTGATTTGATTTGGGGTCCATATTCAGCAAGGGAGCCTGTGTTTAAATGCCAGACTCTCCTCCTCCTGACATCATCAATTAAAGATAAACAAAAAAACATAGGCTTTGCAAAAGGGCTGGAGGAACAACATCTTTATAGAAAGGTAGTGGGAGGACTTGCAAGTGGGTAGGAATCCCTAGCAGAAGATCCTCAGGGTTTCCATAAGGATATCATGACTCAGAAGAGGAAGTCTACAAATAGGAGACATGCTTTAGAGACTGAAGGACTTGTGACAATACCAGAGACTCTAATACCTAGGGAGTATAACAGTAAGGTAACATGCATTGCCAGCTACAAACATAGGTTTTCCTCTAAGGAGGAACTCCTGGGTGTGGCTGGTGGAATGAATGGACACCACCTGAGGCCTCCTTATTAGGGTGGCTCCTTTCTGCAACTGGTCTTGTATTATGAAGAACATCTGCTCTGTTTTGTTCTGTCCTGTTCTGTTTTTCCATGCCTGGGGCCATCATTGGAACTGTATTTACTAGACTGCTTCCTGCCTCTAGTTAGAGTATATAATACCCAAACCTGCAAGTGGCTTTTAAGGGAGGTAATGTATTATTGACATCACCTATAGGATGAGTAGTAATTACCCTGAAGACATAAAGAATCCATCTGTGGCTATT
The DNA here is from genome assembly GCF_950295315.1 of Erinaceus europaeus. Lineage (NCBI taxonomy): Eukaryota > Metazoa > Chordata > Mammalia > Eulipotyphla > Erinaceidae > Erinaceus > Erinaceus europaeus. The sequence continues at coordinate 8,522 of NW_026647715.1, forward strand.
AAAGGGATTGAAGCCTCTTTTCACTCTGAACCTAATCCTTGCCATCTGAAGTCTGAACATTGTGAATTACTTGCTTCATGCCTCCAGCCCTGTGAAAGTTCCAGGATGCAGAACCTATGCAGCAAGAAAGTACACCAGTTTAATGGTATCAAGTAACCTGAAGTGGCCAGAAAATCCTGCACCATGGAGCAAACTCAAAGGAACTGAAAATTGTAGATCTCCCCTCTCCTTAGCTCAGATATTTTACACTGTAGAACCACATCTAGGAAAGTGACATATACATACAGAATCCTAGAGAAAAAAAGAAAAGAAAAAAAAATGTAGAAATGCTACTTGAGGGAATAATAGCAGAGGGCTAGCAAAACAGCTCAGCTAGATTTTTGCACTTGTTTTTCCATGTGTGTAAACCAGGTTTAAGCCCAAATTTTGTTACAATGAAAGCACTTCAGTGCTGTGGTATCTTCCACCATATCTTTCTGTCTCTGAAAAGCCAACCCAAAGTGATGAAGCTCTGTAGAGGGAAAAATAAAAAAAAATAATAGAATATTTCCAAAGTTTAGAAAAAAATAGTTTAGTAATTTAGATAAAATTACTTATCTAAACACTCAAATATCAATACAAGTGTCTCAGAGAGTCTAAGATATTCCTGAAAATGATCTTTCTTCAGGTCACAGTTTAAATGATGTCCAGTACATGCTCCTACCTCCAACAGTCCAATAGTCTAACAGTTAGTTCTGCTGCTTTACAAGTTTTTTTTTTTTTGGTGTGGTGTTTTTCAACATCTCCATAAGACAGGTCTACTTGATAATTTGTTCACTAAAATCTCCTACTATTTATAAGCCCCATGAGAATGAGAGCAATTTTTGGTTTACTCCCCTAACTAAAACAGCACACTGAGTAATTTTCAAATATTTCCTTAAGTAGATAAAAAAATATGACTTTACTAATAACATAATGGAAGTTGCCACATTTTCAAAACTAAGATGGTATCTCCCAATTCTGTTTGTTTAATCTTTTCACATTTCTTGTCATATGTTAGTGAAGTATAAATACAGTCAAGAATCAGAAGGAATATTGCCACTTCATGTGACTTGGCATTTAGCATACCAAATTAGCCATGATGTTTTATAATAGATGGGCCACTGAAGAAAAGTTTTATATCCCATTTGACTAACCAAAAATTTAACTTTCACCTACTTCCCAATTGCCCTAAGATGACTTGCCAGTGGCACTTGAGGCATTTACCCCCAAGTCAATAACAGATTACAAACCTAACCATATGTTATTTTCATAAAGTAATATAAATTAAATATGTCTCATTAAAACTCTATACTATAGGGAAATGTGACCCTAAATAAAACTGGTTCTAGAACATTTTAACAACTGGAAGTATTATAGTCATAGGAAAACTCTGAGAACAAAATTATGCTCTTATGGTACATAGGCTCCAGAAATTCTATGACCTTACTGATGAGGTCAAATGTTTCTGCAGATCATACTCTTAAATGAATCAAGCCATTAGAGGAACAGACCACAGATGTCCTTTATATACCAAAAAGAACTGGCAAGAATCCCTGACATAAAACTACTTCAGAACAGATACTATTGATTCTTGATGGCCACAAACAAATCCTTTAGTAAAAAAGAAAAAAGTAGGTGATCAAAAATACGTTATTTAGGGAGTCAGGTGATAGTACAGCAGGTTAAGCACACTTGGCGCGAAGCATAAGACTGGCGTGAGCATCCTGATTCGAGCCCTCTCTGTCTTCCTCTCCTTTCTCCATTTCCAGGGAAGTCCAGTTGGCATTGTCTTAGCATCTGGAACCTGGTGGCTGAAAAAAAAAAGAGTTAACATATAAAGCCAAACAAATTGTTGACTAATTATGAACCTAAAGGCTAGAATAGTTCAGATGATGAGTTCGTGGACTTCATTTTGTAGATAGTTAGTAGGCCTATAATTTTAGTTATATTTGAAAGAGCCCATGACTATACTTTATTTTTTTCCTGAGCCTGACATCTGATATGCAGGTGGACCCATGTTATTGTCTGGGGAGATGATGTCACAGCTGTAAAAAGGATCAGAAAGCTGGATCAGGGAGAAGAATAGCTTCCAAATATGGGAAAGGTGTATAAATATTGTTGACTGTAAACCCCATCAATTTGATCTGATCTGGGGCCCATATTCAGCTTAGGAGTCTATGTGACCTCTGCATCCTTGTAGATCTAACTCACATTCTGTGGTCATGAGTAGGAGGAACGTTCCAAGCTACCTCAATTTCAGGACCCATCTTCCTCAGGTGGAACACAAAGTATGTTGTCCAGCCTCCCTTCAGAGGATGGAACATTCTCTGCTGTTGTTGACCCACATTGAGGGTAAGGTCCTATGGGGGCACAAAAAGGGGTCTATTGTGTTGTTCTTGATAGACATGACCAGTAACAATGGAGAGAGGGATTTATTAAAGGTCTAGGCCCATCATATCTGTTTGGGAATCTCAGTATTCCCCAACTAGGGCCCCAGCTGATGGGGTAGCCTGAAAGTGACTAAAGAGTCATCTTTAAAGTGTGCCAGTCTCTTGTCCTTATTTAGCTTTTGCAGTCCTTACTTTGATAAGGTTAGCTTTGGAGTAACTGAGGGAAGTATAATAGGAAGTCGGTTAGGAGGTTATCTAAGTCTAAGTAGACCCTATTTCACTAGGAACTTTATGGTGTCTTTTTTTGACTTTCTACTTGCTTGCTGAATATACTGACTCATTGTAGACTATTGTGCTCTTTTGCTTTCAGAAATATATTTTGCCCAAATATATGGATACATGTGAACATATGTCCTATGTTATGGGACCTGGTCTATATCTAGGTTTTGGGACTTTGTTAGGGAATGAACCATCTGAAATGGAATTAGAGAATCCTATGAAAGGAAAGGTCTCACCCGAGTAATGAGGCTGAAGGGTTGACATTCCACTCCTTATATCTCTGGACACAGTCTGAAGTGAAGCATGCCGAGGTGGTACTCTTTGCATTGATTAGGTTGGGATCAGCTGATGTAGTGTCAGTTGGTATGAACTGAGAGAAGCATGCAGGAATGTAAGCTCCACTTTAGAAGTTCCAGGACTGGGGGAAATATGGGGTTTACAGAGAAAGTGAAAGGTTCCTGTTTTCTTAGGGTTTAAAAGGCAATAGATAGTTATTGCTATAATCAAATTATTTTGCAATTGGGTTAACTTTGACAATCACAGTGTTAGGATTTTCTATATCATATGCAACATCACCATAATTCATGTCCTTTGACACTGTTTGTATATAGTTATGTGTTATAGAGCAACAGCACCAGTTGTTTCTATTATCCCTGATCTGAGCTTTTAGGAGAGTCAGCATTTCAAAGACTCAGACTATGGTCTGTGCATTAAAAATTTTGAGACATTCAGTCAATTTTCCCTTTTCATATTAATTAAATGGTAATTTAATGACTACAACTTATTAGGAGTGTACATAAACACCACCAAAAGACTGTGTCCTATCTTATCCCTTCCCCTTCCCCCCAGTGAAGCCAAACATCCACCCTCACCCTTAACCCATTGATTTTTACTTTGGTACCCTACTCCAAACTCAGTCAAATCCTACTTTGAGTTTCACTTTCTGTTTTTCTTTCTCAACTTGTGTTTATGAGTGGATTCATCCTTACTTATCTTTGTCTTTCTGACTTAACTCACTTAAAATAATTCCTTCTAGTTCCATGGAAGATGGGTCAGAGAAGGTGTTATACAAAGAGACTCTCAGGCTTAAAATTTGGAGTCCCAGATTCAATCCCCACCTGAACACTATAAGCCAGATATGAACAGTGCTCTGGTAAAATTAGTTAATTAATTAATTAATTTTTTAAAATGAGAGGCAATAAAGAGTTTATTTAGAGTTAATGATTTGGGGGGAGATAATGTGAATGTGTCTGGAGAAGAATAAGATGATACTCAACAGTCTTTGTGATTGGGATGTCCAGTCTTCTGCTGAATTTTCAGTCTGTTTATTTTATCTCTGTATATATTATCTAATATTTATTATCTACTTGATCTTATAGGACAGAGATAAATTGAGAGGGAAGGGAAGATAGAAAGAGAGACACTAGGAATGCTACTTTACCACTCATGAAGTTCCCCCACTGCAGGTGGCAACTGGGGACTGGAACCTAGGTCCTTGTGAATGATAATGTGTGTCCCTGCCCAGACCCTTCCTGCTGAATTCTTCGAGTGGTTTTATGAAAGTTTGTTGCTTATCCTACTCCCAAAGTCTTTTGGCACAGTACAAATATACACTAAACAATTGTTTTCCGTGACAACTCTGACCCTATTTTAAAAGTGTTTCCACTTTGCTTTTCACAGTCTTTTACGAAAAGTAGGGGATGCTATGCATCATAAACAGATGTGTGCCAACTATTGGGGGACTTACTACTAGAAAATAAAAGGGCATCCACAAAATTAAGATCAGAATTAGTTGAACCTTGAAGGTTAAACTGGGTGAGAGAAAAATTTTAAACTAAGAAGAAAATGTTCAGAAGGCGATTCCAAAAGCTCTAAGGTCAGGATGCATTTCAGAAATTGGTTAAAATCCATGTTAAAAGATAACTTTCAAAATGACCTTAAAATATCATGATATTCACACTATCATGTCATAATTAAGTAGGAGATGGACCTGGTAACTTGCTTCTAAGGACTGGAATAAGGCAAAAGTAAGAGCATGTCTTTTTCACAGCTCTATTACAAACAACTTTCAACTTTCTATTGCATTCTTCACTTGTAAACTTTGATAACTCAAGATGCTGTAATGGAAAAGTCCATATGTTAAGGATCTGAGAAAGGTTCCTAGGAACAGCTAGTGAAAAGCTAAGCTACCTGGTCCAGTCCAATAATCATACTGTAATTAAATCTTGCCAATAGTAGTGTGGCTGACCATGGTAGCAAATCCTTCCCCAGTTTAACCTTAACATAATGATAGCTAGAGCAAAAACCTTGACTGAAGTTAGTGAAAGATCCTGAAACAGAAGTTAGTTCAACCAACTGTAAGTTTCTGACTTACGATATACTATGAGATAACTTAAGCCTCTAATTTTGAGATAAATTGCTCTGCAGAAATGAATAACTTTTGTGGTCCATGTTGGCTACAGATCCTTGCATGAATTCATTATTTACATGGTACTACTATTAAGTATGAAGTACTACTCCTGGGGAAGCAAAATAGTTCACCTGGATAAGCACATGCTTTGCCAAGTACACAACCCAGGTTCCAGCATGGTCCCCACTGCACTAGAGGCAATGTTGTTGCTGTGGTTATCTTTCCTTTTCTCTGTTCCTTTGTATCTGAAAGGCTTTCAGAGTGGTGTAGCTTTGCACTGACCAAAAAACAAACAAAGAAAAAACACTCATACTTCATAATTTGACTTTTTAAAATGTATTTAATTTATTTTTATTTTGACAGAGATGGAGAAATTGAGAGGGGATGGGGAAGATAGAGAGAAGGAGAAAAATACCTGCAACTTTGCTTCACTGCTCCCTGCAGGTGGAGATTGGGGTGTTTAAATCTGGATACTTGTTCTACCAGGTATACCAGCACTTGGCCCATCATTTCACTTTTATGTATGTAAAAAAAAAAGAAGTCTAATGTTCATTTAGAGATAAAATTTCTGTTGTTTTATACTTTACAGTTAGTGTCACACAACTAGAGAGTTTTTTGTTTTCAGTGTTCCTTTCATTACAACACTCAGAGGCAAAGAAGGCTGAAAATCTGAAAGGATGAACAGAAAGGGCTAGTACTTAGATACAAGGGAATAGGTTCTACTGTTTACCTTTTTCTTACTAACTCTTACATTCTGAATGTTTTATATATAAATCTTTCACTGGATGTTATAAATTTGTTTTAATATCTTTGTGTTTCTCCTAAGTATTTGACCAAAATGTCAAAGAACATTGACATTTCAGTTGATTTGAATGGCCACTGATTTTTTAATTCAATAGTTCTACTATGCAAACAAGCTTTTCATAGGTATATTAAACAAATGTACCTACTGTAATAAATTCTTTTGACTCTTTCTGAAAGCTCATGGTACACCTACTAAGTAGTCAACTCATGTTCATCTCTCATCAGTAGTAACATGAATCTAAGTTACCAGAACAGTTATATAAATATATACCTCCTCTCATGAAGTTAGGCAAAATATAAATGCCTTAACAAAACAATTTATTAAAATTAACTCTACCTAATCTAGTATGATTCTCATTAACATTAGATGTTTTTTTTTTTTTATTTTATTTATTTATTCCCTTTTATTGCCCTTGTTGTTTTATTGTTGTAGTTATTATTGTTGTTGTTGTTGGATAGGACAGAGAGAAATGGAGAGAGGGAGGGGAAGACAGAGAGGAGGAGAGAAAGATAGACACCTGCAGACTGCTTCACCACCTGTGAAGCCTCCCCTGCAGGTGGGGAGCCGGGGTTCGAACCGGGATCCTTATGCCGGTCCTTGCGCTTTGCGCCACCTGCGCTTAACCCGCTGCGCTACAGCCCGACTCCCAACATTAGATGTTTTTTTTTGTTTAGTAATATTTAAAAGAAAACAAACCATTTCACATCAGAGAAGGATTTCATAATCTGTGCTCTTCTTCACCATCAGTTTGCTAATACTTTATATTATTTTTTTATATTTAGAGTTGACTTTATTTTAATTTTTTTAGTTTTTATTAGTAACTTAACATTGACTTACAAAACTATGTGATAATAGGGGTATAGTACCATGCTATTCCAACCATGAGAGTTGTGTGTCCCATTACCTCCACTGGAGATATCAGTAGTTCTCCCAAGATCACAAATATGGGTTGACTCACTGTTTCTATAACTATCTATCTATATTTGTACATATTTGCCCTTTTTTCTCTTGGCCTTGAATTATCTTCCTTTCTAAGTCACACCTACACCTATTACTGCTTCTGAGTGTCCCTCCTTTTGTCCTCTTCTGATTCGAGATCCAGATGGAACTGGAGTTCCGAGCCCTCTGGCCATCTTCCCCTAACATTTCTCCCCCTCTTGGAGTATGAACCAAAAATGTTTATGGGGTTCAGAAGGTAGGAGTTTTGGTTTCTGTAACTGCTTCTCTGTTTGATATGGACATTGGCATGGTGTATCTACCAATACACCTAATATGTTTCTATCTCTCCTTAGTCAGGCAGGGCTATGGAGAGGTAAGGCTTTGGGATAGATTGGTGTGGTCATCAGCCCAGAAAAGTCAGCATGGAATTATAATAACATTTGCAACTTGGTGGCTGAAAGGCAGTAAGATATAAAGAAGAACAAAATGATTCATAAACAGAAACCCAAAGGTAGAAATAGAGTAGATGAGAATAGGGATCTTAGGGTGAAAGGAAGCTAGGAAGTCTATTTTTAGGTACATAACAAAGGGCCCATAACTCTAGTAATTTTTGCTTGAGCTTCATAGATAATATGGGGTTGAACTAAAAATACTGTCTGAGAAGATGGTATCAGAGTTGAGAACAGGACTAGAAAGCTGATTAGGACATAGAGTAACTGACTTATGTTAGCCATGGGTTTACCATATATAGCCTTCATTATTATCTTTAGGAATTTTCCTTTAACTTCCAATTTCTTGAGGGCCTTTATCATAATTGGGTGTTGAGCCTTGTCAAATGCTTTTTATGCAATTTATAAAGTCATGTGATTTTTATATTTTTGTTGATATAGTGGATTACAATGATTGACATGCAGATGTTGAGCCATCCCTGCTTCTCATAGTTGAATCCTACTTGGTCTTGGTCAGTTATTCTTTTAATATGTTATGGATTTGATTGCCCAAGATCTTGTTAAGAATCTTTGCATCGATGTTATTTAGGGATATAGGTATATAGTTTTCTTTTCTTTTTTATGAAGTCCTTTCTGCTTTGGGGATCAGGGTGATGTTAGCCTCATAGAATTTGTTTGGGAGTGTTCCCTCTTCTTTCATTTTCTGGAAGAGTTTGAGGAGGATGGCTGTTCATTCTTCTTTGAATGTTTTATAAAATTCATAACTATATGTACCCAGACAGAGGCTTTTGTCCTTGGGTAGGCTTTTGATTACTGTTTCAATTTCTTTACTAATGTTTGACCTTTTAAGTTTATCTACTTCCTCTTATGTCAAGGTTGGCAGTTGGTATGACTCTAAGAATGTGTCCATTTCTTCTAAAATGAAAGACTGAGCAATCATTTCTTATAGCTTAGATATTCTTTCCTCTGTGTGAGTTAGTCTACTTTTGATGCCTTCCACCTGTGCTTGTACTGTACTCAAAGTGACTTTCACACCATGCAATTCTGTCTGAAATTTTTCTTTCATGATTGATAACTGCTTAGTGACCTCTGAAATTCTTTCACATTTTCTAATTTTTTAGAGAA
>NW_026647716.1:0-65000 GCF_950295315.1 Erinaceus europaeus
GAGGTTTGGCTGTATGTCAGAGGGTTAAGGCCTTGTGGCGCTCTCGAAAAGAGGGGACAGGTGGAAGGGTCTGGGGTCTGGTGCCCAGACCCCCACCTGCAGGGGAGTCGCTTTACAGGGTGTGAAGCTGGTCTTTAGGGGCTCTATCTTTCTCTCCCACTCTGTATTTCCCCTGCTCTCTCCTTTTCTCTGTGTCTGATGCAAGGTCAAAACAACAACAACAACCACAACAATAACCACCACAGTGACCAAGCAACAAGGGCAGCGAAAGGGGAATAAAAGAGTGCAGGGGCTGTGGATTATTTGTGGCGCAGGCACTGAGCTGAGGCAATAACCCCTTGAGGCAATCAATCAATCAATCAACGAATAAGTAATACAGGTAACAGAGATGTATATGTCCCTGTGTGCTTCCAGAGTTAATGTAAATGCACTTTTGTTTATTTCTTCATTTATTTATTACCTTGCCACGAGAATTTCTTTTCATTGCTAAAAAAAAAGTGTCCCATCAAGGGTACCAGGTGGTGCCACACCCAGTTAAGCACTCATGTTACAATGCAGGGGGACTGGGCTTCAAGACCCTGGTCCCCACCTGCCGGGGGAAGTCTTTACAAGTGGTGCAGAAATGCTACAGGTGACTCTCTCTGTGTCACAAACTCTCTATCCCTCCCTTCCCTCTCAATTCCTGTCTATTTATTCCAGTAAATAATCAAGAAAATTGAAAGTAAAAAAAGAAAAAGGAAAAGGAAATATTCCACTACTTCAATGGGGCTACTCAGGACAATGCTTTCCTTGTTAAGATCCTCATAGCATAGCATATGCAGAAAGGCAAAGACGCCATGTATTTTTTAACCCAGGTTTTATATTTATTTATTTATTTATTAAGTGCTTATTCATTTTTGTTATTGATGAATTAATGTTTTACATTTGACATAGACTCTGGCTCTGACACCAGCGGTCTCAAGTACCCCTAGATGGTACTCTGCCTCTACAAAACCAATACATTGAGCTATCCATGCATCCATCCATCCACCCATCAATCTATACATCCATCCATCCATCCATCCATGCATCCATCCATCCAGCCAGCCAGCCAGCCATCCATCCATCCATCCATCCATCCATCCATCCACCAGTCAACCAAGCTAAGTACAAAAGGAGATCTCTCCTTGAATGGTGAAGACAAACCAGGATGCATAGGTAGGTTGCAAAGGGGCGAGTTCGGCTGAATAGGGCAGAGGGGCTGAACCAGGGAATGTGTTGGGGGGTGTGGGTGTGGTGAGCTGGAGATCTGTGAGTTGGGTCACCTCTGGGGCAGGGAGGGGGTGGAAGGGGTTGCGAACAGCTGTCACTGGAGAACCATCACAAGTGCTGGAGCTGTTGAGCAGGGCACCCGCAAGAGAAGACAGACAAAGGAGAGAAGCAAAGTGCAGAGGAGAGGAGAGGGGAGAGGATGGTGAGGGCAGGAGAGGACAGGAGAGGACAGGAGAGGACAGGAGTGGAGGGGACCTGAGAAACCTACCTGGACAAAGGCAACATACAGACATCCAGGAGGGCAGGCAGGCATGCAGGCAGCTCTGGCCTGGGCTCCCTGGATCCCAGGCACAACTCCACCTGTCTTCTCTTGGCTGCCAGCCCTTAGGTCCCTTGTCGGTCAGCACTGGCTTCCCATCCTTCCGTCCCTCTGTGTCAGGGCCCAGGCGTCTGGGCGCTGCTGGCTGACCGAGTGGCAGGGCAGTTGGGCTGCCCAGTGCCAGTGTGGCCAGCACAGAATGCCAGGGGCTAGGACATCACAGAGGGCTCCTGTGGTTGCTAGGCCACGGGGACCCCGCCCATCCAGTTGACCAGCAGCCATGACCCCCACTCTCAACTTGACCTTGAGGGGTGGTGGCCAGCCACCAGAGCCAGAGCCCCAGGCCAAAGCAGGTGCAGGTCAGCCGGGCCAAGGGGTTATGGGCAGATTGGTGTGTGTCTGGGCATGGGGCTGGCATCTGAGATCCAGGGCTGGGGACCAAGGTCCGCCAGGCCCCTGTCCCACCATTTGCACTGACACACAGTCTTGCTGACTGACTGACAGTCCCCGCCCCAGAGATACCCACACCAGGTCCCTGGGTGCCCTGAGCTGCCCCGGAGGATTGGTGGGTGCCTGCCTGGACACATGCCTCCGTAAGGGAGGCCTCTATTAATCCCATTGCCTACTGATAGCTGCCCTCCTGCCCCTCCTCCTCCTCCTGCTCCTCCTCCTCCTCCTCCTCTTCTTCCTCCTCCTCCTCCTCCTCCTCCTCCTCCTCCTCCTCCTCCACCTCCTCCTCCTTCTCTTCCTCATCCTCAGAGGGACTCACTCAGGGCCCTTGGTCTAGGCAAGCCAGGGCTGCTGCTCTGGCTGCTGCAGCTTCTATCCAGTGGGTGGGTGCAGGAATCTGTTCCTGTCAATCCCTGGTTCCTGGGACCTTCCACGCCTCCAGCTCCCCCCACTCTCTACTCCAGACCCCTCCACAAGGATGCCCCCTTTCCCCTTGCCCTCTCTCCCCAGGCTCCCCAACTAACATCTACTGTGTGCCTCCCTGCACTACTTTACTGCCACCCTGCTTCTGCGCTTCAGCCCTGGGGGCCCAGAGCCAGCCCAGCTGCCATCTCACCGTCCAGCAGGGGGACCTGCCCTAACCCCCTGCCACCACACCCACACACACTGCCCTGCACACACTCACGGGCTCCCGTGCCTGCAGCCTGCCTCTGAAACAGTCTCCTTCTGCCCCCTAGCCCCCTTACAGCCTCTGCCACGGCCCCCCACAGACACCTGGGCATGAGCAGCACAGACATGCAACAAGCTCCACTCGCCCCTACTCCATTTGCTCTATGGTTGGTCAAGAACCTTTTTTGCATGCTGTAGGGGAGGGAGTTGAGAAAGTCCAATGTCCTGGGGAGCAAGAACTGCAAACAGTCCATCTACAATGTAACATTTGGTTCTCAGGCCGCCCAATCCCTAGTGCGCTGTGCAGACTTTTGACTGGCAAAAACACTCCATCTGAGAGTGAGATCTGGCTGGGCTAGTGGCTCTTTCTGTGGACTAGGACACAGAAAGACAGGGTTTTCAGGTTCAAAACCTGTACTTCCCAGAAGATGGTCATTCGCTACGGGTAAAAAAAAAAAAAAAAAAAAAAAAAAAAAAGGTTTTTTATTTATTATTTTTCCCCCTGCCTGGGTAACCTGTCTGCTGCTTGTTTCTCAGTGGAAAAAGGGAAAGATCTTTTTTGGAGGGAAAAGGACCAAAATGCAGGCAGGTGGACTCCGTGGACGGTGGATGGGGAGTTTACTCCTGCCCTGGCACTAGAGCCCCAGCTGCTGTTCCAGGTGCTCTCTGATACCAGAGATCTCCGTGTGTCGTGTCATGACACTGTCTCCAGGACTGACCCTCAGGATAAGGAGATTTTAAACGAGGCAGGTCATATTGCCTTCAAAAGTAAATCCAGGGAGGTTTGGCTGTATGTCAGAGGGTTAAGGCCTTGTGGCGCTCTCGAAAAGAGGGGACAGGTGGAAGGGTCTGGGGTCTGGTGCCCAGACCCCCACCTGCAGGGGAGTCGCTTTACAGGGTGTGAAGCTGGTCTTTAGGGGCTCTATCTTTCTCTCCCACTCTGTATTTCCCCTGCTCTCTCCTTTTCTCTGTGTCTGATGCAAGGTCAAAACAACAACAACAACCACAACAATAACCACCACAGTGACCAAGCAACAAGGGCAGCGAAAGGGGAATAAAAGAGTGCAGGGGCTGTGGATTATTTGTGGCGCAGGCACTGAGATGAGGCAATAACCCCTTGAGGCAATCAATCAATCAATCAATCAACGAATAAGTAATACAGGTAACAGAGATGTATATGTCCCTGTGTGCTTCCAGAGTTAATGTAAATGCACTTTTGTTTATTTCTTCATTTATTTATTACCTTGCCACGAGAATTTCTTTTCATTGCTAAAAAAAAAGTGTCCCATCAAGGGTACCAGGTGGTGCCACACCCAGTTAAGCACTCATGTTACAATGCAGGGGGACTGGGCTTCAAGACCCTGGTCCCCACCTGCCGGGGGAAGTCTTTACAAGTGGTGCAGAAATGCTACAGGTGACTCTCTCTGTGTCACAAACTCTCTATCCCTCCCTTCCCTCTCAATTCCTGTCTATTTATTCCAGTAAATAATCAAGAAAATTGAAAGTAAAAAAAGAAAAAGGAAAAGGAAATATTCCACTACTTCAATGGGGCTACTCAGGACAATGCTTTCCTTGTTAAGATCCTCATAGCATAGCATATGCAGAAAGGCAAAGACGCCATGTATTTTTTAACCCAGTTTTTATATTTATTTATTTATTTATTAAGTGCTTATTCATTTTTGTTATTGATGAATTAATGTTTTACATTTGACATAGACTCTGGCTCTGACACCAGCGGTCTCAAGTACCCCTAGATGGTACTCTGCCTCTACAAAACCAATACATTGAGCTATCCATGCATCCATCCATCCACCCATCAATCTATACATCCATCCATCCATCCATCCATGCATCCATCCATCCAGCCAGCCAGCCATCCATCCATCCATCCATCCATCCATCCATCCATCCATCCACCAGTCAACCAAGCTAAGTACAAAAGGAGATCTCTCCTTGAATGGTGAAGACAAACCAGGATGCATAGGTAGGTTGCAAAGGGGCGAGTTCGGCTGAATAGGGCAGAGGGGCTGAACCAGGGAATGTGTTGGGGGGTGTGGGTGTGGTGAGCTGGAGATCTGTGAGTTGGGTCACCTCTGGGGCAGGGAGGGGGTGGAAGGGGTTGCGAACAGCTGTCACTGGAGAACCATCACAAGTGCTGGAGCTGTTGAGCAGGGCACCCGCAAGAGAAGACAGACAAAGGAGAGAAGCAAAGTGCAGAGGAGAGGAGAGGGGAGAGGATGGTGAGGGCAGGAGAGGACAGGAGAGGACAGGAGAGGACAGGAGTGGAGGGGACCTGAGAAACCTACCTGGACAAAGGCAACATACAGACATCCAGGAGGGCAGGCAGGCATGCAGGCAGCTCTGGCCTGGGCTCCCTGGATCCCGGGCACAACTCCACCTGTCTTCTCTTGGCTGCCAGCCCTTAGGTCCCTTGTCGGTCAGCACTGGCTTCCCATCCTTCCGTCCCTCTGTGTCAGGGCCCAGGCGTCTGGGCGCTGCTGGCTGACCGAGTGGCAGGGCAGTTGGGCTGCCCAGTGCCAGTGTGGCCAGCACAGAATGCCAGGGGCTAGGACATCACAGAGGGCTCCTGTGGTTGCTAGGCCACGGGGACCCCGCCCATCCAGTTGACCAGCAGCCATGACCCCCACTCTCAACTTGACCTTGACGGGTGGTGGCCAGCCACCAGAGCCAGAGCCCCAGGCCAAAGCAGGTGCAGGTCAGCCGGGCCAAGGGGTTATGGGCAGATTGGTGTGTGTCTGGGCATGGGGCTGGCATCTGAGATCCAGGGCTGGGGACCAAGGTCCGCCAGGCCCCTGTCCCACCATTTGCACTGACACACAGTCTTGCTGACTGACTGACAGTCCCCGCCCCAGAGATACCCACACCAGGTCCCTGGGTGCCCTGAGCTGCCCCGGAGGATTGGTGGGTGCCTGCCTGGACACATGCCTCCGTAAGGGAGGCCTCTATTAATCCCATTGCCTACTGATAGCTGCCCTCCTGCCCCTCCTCCTCCTCCTCCTCCTCTTCTTCCTCCTCCTCCTCCTCCTCCTCCTCCTCCACCTCCTCCTCCTTCTCTTCCTCATCCTCAGAGGGACTCACTCAGGGCCCTTGGTCTAGGCAAGCCAGGGCTGCTGCTCTGGCTGCTGCAGCTTCTATCCAGTGGGTGGGTGCAGGAATCTGTTCCTGTCAATCCCTGGTTCCTGGGACCTTCCACGCCTCCAGCTCCCCCCACTCTCTACTCCAGACCCCTCCACAAGGATGCCCCCTTTCCCCTTGCCCTCTCTCCCCAGGCTCCCCAACTAACATCTACTGTGTGCCTCCCTCCACTACTTTACTGCCACCCTGCTTCTGCGCTTCAGCCCTGGGGGCCCAGAGCCAGCCCAGCTGCCATCTCACTGTCCAGCAGGGGGACCTGCCCTAACCCCCTGCCACCACACCCACACACACTGCCCTGCACACACTCACGGGCTCCCGTGCCTGCAGCCTGCCTCTGAAACAGTCTCCTTCTGCCCCCTAGCCCCCTTACAGCCTCTGCCACGGCCCCCCACAGACACCTGGGCATGAGCAGCACAGACATGCAACAAGCTCCACTCGCCCCTACTCCATTTGCTCTATGGTTGGTCAAGAACCTTTTTTGCATGCTGTAGGGGAGGGAGTTGAGAAAGTCCAATGTCCTGGGGAGCAAGAACTGCAAACAGTCCATCTACAATGTAACATTTGGTTCTCAGGCCGCCCAATCCCTAGTGCGCTGTGCAGACTTTTGACTGGCAAAAACACTCCATCTGAGAGTGAGATCTGGCTGGGCTAGTGGCTCTTTCTGTGGACTAGGACACAGAAAGACAGGGTTTTCAGGTTCAAAACCTGTACTTCCCAGAAGATGGTCATTCGCTACGGGTAAAAAAAAAAAAAAAAAGGTTTTTTATTTATTATTTTTCCCCCTGCCTGGGTAACCTGTCTGCTGCTTGTTTCTCAGTGGAAAAAGGGAAAGATCTTTTTTGGAGGGAAAAGGACCAAAATGCAGGCAGGTGGACTCCGTGGACGGTGGATGGGGAGTTTACTCCTGCCCTGGCACTAGAGCCCCAGCTGCTGTTCCAGGTGCTCTCTGATACCAGAGATCTCCGTGTGTCGTGTCATGACACTGTCTCCAGGACTGACCCTCAGGATAAGGAGATTTTAAACGAGGCAGGTCATATTGCCTTCAAAAGTAAATCCAGGGAGGTTTGGCTGTATGTCAGAGGGTTAAGGCCTTGTGGCGCTCTCGAAAAGAGGGGACAGGTGGAAGGGTCTGGGGTCTGGTGCCCAGACCCCCACCTGCAGGGGAGTCGCTTTACAGGGTGTGAAGCTGGTCTTTAGGGGCTCTATCTTTCTCTCCCACTCTGTATTTCCCCTGCTCTCTCCTTTTCTCTGTGTCTGATGCAAGGTCAAAACAACAACAACAACCACAACAATAACCACCACAGTGACCAAGCAACAAGGGCAGCGAAAGGGGAATAAAAGAGTGCAGGGGCTGTGGATTATTTGTGGCGCAGGCACTGAGCTGAGGCAATAACCCCTTGAGGCAATCAATCAATCAATCAACGAATAAGTAATACAGGTAACAGAGATGTATATGTCCCTGTGTGCTTCCAGAGTTAATGTAAATGCACTTTTGTTTATTTCTTCATTTATTTATTACCTTGCCACGAGAATTTCTTTTCATTGCTAAAAAAAAGTGTCCCATCAAGGGTACCAGGTGGTGCCACACCCAGTTAAGCACTCATGTTACAATGCAGGGGGACTGGGCTTCAAGACCCTGGTCCCCACCTGCCGGGGGAAGTCTTTACAAGTGGTGCAGAAATGCTACAGGTGACTCTCTCTGTATCACAAACTCTCTATCCCTCCCTTCCCTCTCAATTCCTGTCTATTTATTCCAGTAAATAATCAAGAAAATTGAAAGTAAAAAAAGAAAAAGGAAAAGGAAATATTCCACTACTTCAATGGGGCTACTCAGGACAATGCTTTCCTTGTTAAGATCCTCATAGCATAGCATATGCAGAAAGGCAAAGACGCCATGTATTTTTTAACCCAGTTTTTATATTTATTTATTTATTTATTAAGTGCTTATTCATTTTTGTTATTGATGAATTAATGTTTTACATTTGACATAGACTCTGGCTCTGACACCAGCGGTCTCAAGTACCCCTAGATGGTACTCTGCCTCTACAAAACCAATACATTGAGCTATCCATGCATCCATCCATCCACCCATCAATCTATACATCCATCCATCCATCCATCCATCCATGCATCCATCCATCCAGCCAGCCATCCATCCATCCATCCATCCATCCATCCATCCATCCATCCATCCATCCACCAGTCAACCAAGCTAAGTACAAAAGGAGATCTCTCCTTGAATGGTGAAGACACACCAGGATGCATAGGTAGGTTGCAAAGGGGCGAGTTCGGCTGAATAGGGCAGAGGGGCTGAACCAGGGAATGTGTTGGGGGGTGTGGGTGTGGTGAGCTGGAGATCTGTGAGTTGGGTCACCTCTGGGGCAGGGAGGGGGTGGAAGGGGTTGCGAACAGCTGTCACTGGAGAACCATCACAAGTGCTGGAGCTGTTGAGCAGGGCACCCGCAAGAGAAGACAGACAAAGGAGAGAAGCAAAGTGCAGAGGAGAGGAGAGGGGAGAGGATGGTGAGGGCAGGAGAGGACAGGAGAGGACAGGAGAGGACAGGAGTGGAGGGGACCTGAGAAACCTACCTGGACAAAGGCAACATACAGACATCCAGGAGGGCAGGCAGGCATGCAGGCAGCTCTGGCCTGGGCTCCCTGGATCCCGGGCACAACTCCACCTGTCTTCTCTTGGCTGCCAGCCCTTAGGTCCCTTGTCGGTCAGCACTGGCTTCCCATCCTTCCGTCCCTCTGTGTCAGGGCCCAGGCGTCTGGGCGCTGCTGGCTGACCGAGTGGCAGGGCAGTTGGGCTGCCCAGTGCCAGTGTGGCCAGCACAGAATGCCAGGGGCTAGGACATCACAGAGGGCTCCTGTGGTTGCTAGGCCACGGGGACCCCGCCCATCCAGTTGACCAGCAGCCATGACCCCCACTCTCAACTTGACCTTGAGGGGTGGTGGCCAGCCACCAGAGCCAGAGCCCCAGGCCAAAGCAGGTGCAGGTCAGCCGGGCCAAGGGGTTATGGGCAGATTGGTGTGTGTCTGGGCATGGGGCTGGCATCTGAGATCCAGGGCTGGGGACCAAGGTCCGCCAGGCCCCTGTCCCACCATTTGCACTGACACACAGTCTTGCTGACTGACTGACAGTCCCCGCCCCAGAGATACCCACACCAGGTCCCTGGGTGCCCTGAGCTGCCCCGGAGGATTGGTGGGTGCCTGCCTGGACACATGCCTCCGTAAGGGAGGCCTCTATTAATCCCATTGCCTACTGATAGCTGCCCTCCTGCCCCTCCTCCTCCTCCTGCTCCTCCTCCTCCTCCTCCTCTTCTTCCTCCTCCTCCTCCTCCTCCTCCTCCTCCTCCTCCACCTCCTCCTCCTTCTCTTCCTCATCCTCAGAGGGACTCACTCAGGGCCCTTGGTCTAGGCAAGCCAGGGCTGCTGCTCTGGCTGCTGCAGCTTCTATCCAGTGGGTGGGTGCAGGAATCTGTTCCTGTCAATCCCTGGTTCCTGGGACCTTCCACGCCTCCAGCTTCCCCCACTCTCTACTCCAGACCCCTCCACAAGGATGCCCCCTTTCCCCTTGCCCTCTCTCCCCAGGCTCCCCAACTAACATCTACTGTGTGCCTCCCTCCACTACTTTACTGCCACCCTGCTTCTGCGCTTCAGCCCTGGGGGCCCAGAGCCAGCCCAGCTGCCATCTCACCGTCCAGCAGGGGGACCTGCCCTAACCCCCTGCCACCACACCCACACACACTGCCCTGCACACACTCACGGGCTCCCGTGCCTGCAGCCTGCCTCTGAAACAGTCTCCTTCTGCCCCCTAGCCCCCTTACAGCCTCTGCCACGGCCCCCCACAGACACCTGGGCATGAGCAGCACAGACATGCAACAAGCTCCACTCGCCCCTACTCCATTTGCTCTATGGTTGGTCAAGAACCTTTTTTGCATGCTGTAGGGGAGGGAGTTGAGAAAGTCCAATGTCCTGGGGAGCAAGAACTGCAAACAGTCCATCTACAATGTAACATTTGGTTCTCAGGCCGCCCAATCCCTAGTGCGCTGTGCAGACTTTTGACTGGCAAAAACACTCCATCTGAGAGTGAGATCTGGCTGGGCTAGTGGCTCTTTCTGTGGACTAGGACACAGAAAGACAGGGTTTTCAGGTTCAAAACCTGTACTTCCCAGAAGATGGTCATTCGCTACGGGTAAAAAAAAAAAAAAAAAAAAAAAAAAAAAGGTTTTTTATTTATTATTTTTCCCCCTGCCTGGGTAACCTGTCTGCTGCTTGTTTCTCAGTGGAAAAAGGGAAAGATCTTTTTTGGAGGGAAAAGGACCAAAATGCAGGCAGGTGGACTCCGTGGACGGTGGATGGGGAGTTTACTCCTGCCCTGGCACTAGAGCCCCAGCTGCTGTTCCAGGTGCTCTCTGATACCAGAGATCTCCGTGTGTCGTGTCATGACACTGTCTCCAGGACTGACCCTCAGGATAAGGAGATTTTAAACGAGGCAGGTCATATTGCCTTCAAAAGTAAATCCAGTGAGGTTTGGCTGTATGTCAGAGGGTTAAGGCCTTGTGGCGCTCTCGAAAAGAGGGGACAGGTGGAAGGGTCTGGGGTCTGGTGCCCAGACCCCCACCTGCAGGGGAGTCGCTTTACAGGGTGTGAAGCTGGTCTTTAGGGGCTCTATCTTTCTCTCCCACTCTGTATTTCCCCTGCTCTCTCCTTTTCTCTGTGTCTGATGCAAGGTCAAAACAACAACAACAACCACAACAATAACCACCACAGTGACCAAGCAACAAGCGCAGCGAAAGGGGAATAAAAGAGTGCAGGGGCTGTGGATTATTTGTGGCGCAGGCACTGAGCTGAGGCAATAACCCCTTGAGGCAATCAATCAATCAATCAACGAATAAGTAATACAGGTAACAGAGATGTATATGTCCCTGTGTGCTTCCAGAGTTAATGTAAATGCACTTTTGTTTATTTCTTCATTTATTTATTACCTTGCCACGAGAATTTCTTTTCATTGCTAAAAAAAAAGTGTCCCATCAAGGGTACCAGGTGGTGCCACACCCAGTTAAGCACTCATGTTACAATGCAGGGGGACTGGGCTTCAAGACCCTGGTCCCCACCTGCCGGGGGAAGTCTTTACAAGTGGTGCAGAAATGCTACAGGTGACTCTCTCTGTGTCACAAACTCTCTATCCCTCCCTTCCCTCTCAATTCCTGTCTATTTATTCCAGTAAATAATCAAGAAAATTGAAAGTAAAAAAAGAAAAAGGAAAAGGAAATATTCCACTACTTCAATGGGGCTACTCAGGACAATGCTTTCCTTGTTAAGATCCTCATAGCATAGCATATGCAGAAAGGCAAAGACGCCATGTATTTTTTAACCCAGTTTTTATATTTATTTATTTATTTATTAAGTGCTTATTCATTTTTGTTATTGATGAATTAATGTTTTACATTTGACATAGACTCTGGCTCTGACACCAGCGGTCTCAAGTACCCCTAGATGGTACTCTGCCTCTACAAAACCAATACATTGAGCTATCCATGCATCCATCCATCCACCCATCAATCTATACATCCATCCATCCATCCATCCATGCATCCATCCATCCATCCAGCCAGCCATCCATCCATCCATCCATCCATCCATCCATCCACCAGTCAACCAAGCTAAGTACAAAAGGAGATCTCTCCTTGAATGGTGAAGACACACCAGGATGCATAGGTAGGTTGCAAAGGGGCGAGTTCGGCTGAATAGGGCAGAGGGGCTGAACCAGGGAATGTGTTGGGGGGTGTGGGTGTGGTGAGCTGGAGATCTGTGAGTTGGGTCACCTCTGGGGCAGGGAGGGGGTGGAAGGGGTTGCGAACAGCTGTCACTGGAGAACCATCACAAGTGCTGGAGCTGTTGAGCAGGGCACCCGCAAGAGAAGACAGACAAAGGAGAGAAGCAAAGTGCAGAGGAGAGGAGAGGGGAGAGGATGGTGAGGGCAGGAGAGGACAGGAGAGGACAGGAGAGGACAGGAGTGGAGGGGACCTGAGAAACCTACCTGGACAAAGGCAACATACAGACATCCAGGAGGGCAGGCAGGCATGCAGGCAGCTCTGGCCTGGGCTCCCTGGATCCCGGGCACAACTCCACCTGTCTTCTCTTGGCTGCCAGCCCTTAGGTCCCTTGTCGGTCAGCACTGGCTTCCCATCCTTCCGTCCCTCTGTGTCAGGGCCCAGGCGTCTGGGCGCTGCTGGCTGACCGAGTGGCAGGGCAGTTGGGCTGCCCAGTGCCAGTGTGGCCAGCACAGAATGCCAGGGGCTAGGACATCACAGAGGGCTCCTGTGGTTGCTAGGCCACGGGGACCCCGCCCATCCAGTTGACCAGCAGCCATGACCCCCACTCTCAACTTGACCTTGACGGGTGGTGGCCAGCCACCAGAGCCAGAGCCCCAGGCCAAAGCAGGTGCAGGTCAGCCGGGCCAAGGGGTTATGGGCAGATTGGTGTGTGTCTGGGCATGGGGCTGGCATCTGAGATCCAGGGCTGGGGACCAAGGTCCGCCAGGCCCCTGTCCCACCATTTGCACTGACACACAGTCTTGCTGACTGACTGACAGTCCCCGCCCCAGAGATACCCACACCAGGTCCCTGGGTGCCCTGAGCTGCCCCGGAGGATTGGTGGGTGCCTGCCTGGACACATGCCTCCGTAAGGGAGGCCTCTATTAATCCCATTGCCTACTGATAGCTGCCCTCCTGCCCCTCCTCCTCCTCCTGCTCCTCCTCCTCCTCCTCCTCTTCTTCCTCCTCCTCCTCCTCCTCCTCCTCCTCCTCCTCCACCTCCTCCTCCTTCTCTTCCTCATCCTCAGAGGGACTCACTCAGGGCCCTTGGTCTAGGCAAGCCAGGGCTGCTGCTCTGGCTGCTGCAGCTTCTATCCAGTGGGTGGGTGCAGGAATCTGTTCCTGTCAATCCCTGGTTCCTGGGACCTTCCACGCCTCCAGCTCCCCCCACTCTCTACTCCAGACCCCTCCACAAGGATGCCCCCTTTCCCCTTGCCCTCTCTCCCCAGGCTCCCCAACTAACATCTACTGTGTGCCTCCCTGCACTACTTTACTGCCACCCTGCTTCTGCGCTTCAGCCCTGGGGGCCCAGAGCCAGCCCAGCTGCCATCTCACTGTCCAGCAGGGGGACCTGCCCTAACCCCCTGCCACCACACCCACACACACTGCCCTGCACACACTCACGGGCTCCCGTGCCTGCAGCCTGCCTCTGAAACAGTCTCCTTCTGCCCCCTAGCCCCCTTACAGCCTCTGCCACGGCCCCCCACAGACACCTGGGCATGAGCAGCACAGACATGCAACAAGCTCCACTCGCCCCTACTCCATTTGCTCTATGGTTGGTCAAGAACCTTTTTTGCATGCTGTAGGGGAGGGAGTTGAGAAAGTCCAATGTCCTGGGGAGCAAGAACTGCAAACAGTCCATCTACAATGTAACATTTGGTTCTCAGGCCGCCCAATCCCTAGTGCGCTGTGCAGACTTTTGACTGGCAAAAACACTCCATCTGAGAGTGAGATCTGGCTGGGCTAGTGGCTCTTTCTGTGGACTAGGACACAGAAAGACAGGGTTTTCAGGTTCAAAACCTGTACTTCCCAGAAGATGGTCATTCGCTACGGGTAAAAAAAAAAAAAAAAAAAAGGTTTTTTATTTATTATTTTTCCCCCTGCCTGGGTAACCTGTCTGCTGCTTGTTTCTCAGTGGAAAAAGGGAAAGATCTTTTTTGGAGGGAAAAGGACCAAAATGCAGGCAGGTGGACTCCGTGGACGGTGGATGGGGAGTTTACTCCTGCCCTGGCACTAGAGCCCCAGCTGCTGTTCCAGGTGCTCTCTGATACCAGAGATCTCCGTGTGTCGTGTCATGACACTGTCTCCAGGACTGACCCTCAGGATAAGGAGATTTTAAACGAGGCAGGTCATATTGCCTTCAAAAGTAAATCCAGGGAGGTTTGGCTGTATGTCAGAGGGTTAAGGCCTTGTGGCGCTCTCGAAAAGAGGGGACAGGTGGAAGGGTCTGGGGTCTGGTGCCCAGACCCCCACCTGCAGGGGAGTCGCTTTACAGGGTGTGAAGCTGGTCTTTAGGGGCTCTATCTTTCTCTCCCACTCTGTATTTCCCCTGCTCTCTCCTTTTCTCTGTGTCTGATGCAAGGTCAAAACAACAACAACAACCACAACAATAACCACCACAGTGACCAAGCAACAAGGGCAGCGAAAGGGGAATAAAAGAGTGCAGGGGCTGTGGATTATTTGTGGCGCAGGCACTGAGCTGAGGCAATAACCCCTTGAGGCAATCAATCAATCAATCAACGAATAAGTAATACAGGTAACAGAGATGTATATGTCCCTGTGTGCTTCCAGAGTTAATGTAAATGCACTTTTGTTTATTTCTTCATTTATTTATTACCTTGCCACGAGAATTTCTTTTCATTGCTAAAAAAAAAGTGTCCCATCAAGGGTACCAGGTGGTGCCACACCCAGTTAAGCACTCATGTTACAATGCAGGGGGACTGGGCTTCAAGACCCTGGTCCCCACCTGCCGGGGGAAGTCTTTACAAGTGGTGCAGAAATGCTACAGGTGACTCTCTCTGTGTCACAAACTCTCTATCCCTCCCTTCCCTCTCAATTCCTGTCTATTTATTCCAGTAAATAATCAAGAAAATTGAAAGTAAAAAAAGAAAAAGGAAAAGGAAATATTCCACTACTTCAATGGGGCTACTCAGGACAATGCTTTCCTTGTTAAGATCCTCATAGCATAGCATATGCAGAAAGGCAAAGACGCCATGTATTTTTTAACCCAGTTTTTATATTTATTTATTTATTTATTAAGTGCTTATTCATTTTTGTTATTGATGAATTAATGTTTTACATTTGACATAGACTCTGGCTCTGACACCAGCGGTCTCAAGTACCCCTAGATGGTACTCTGCCTCTACAAAACCAATACATTGAGCTATCCATGCATCCATCCATCCACCCATCAATCTATACATCCATCCATCCATCCATCCATGCATCCATCCATCCAGCCATCCATCCATCCATCCATCCATCCATCCATCCATCCATCCATCCACCAGTCAACCAAGCTAAGTACAAAAGGAGATCTCTCCTTGAATGGTGAAGACACACCAGGATGCATAGGTAGGTTGCAAAGGGGCGAGTTCGGCTGAATAGGGCAGAGGGGCTGAACCAGGGAATGTGTTGGGGGGTGTGGGTGTGGTGAGCTGGAGATCTGTGAGTTGGGTCACCTCTGGGGCAGGGAGGGGGTGGAAGGGGTTGCGAACAGCTGTCACTGGAGAACCATCACAAGTGCTGGAGCTGTTGAGCAGGGCACCCGCAAGAGAAGACAGACAAAGGAGAGAAGCAAAGTGCAGAGGAGAGGAGAGGGGAGAGGATGGTGAGGGCATGAGAGGACAGGAGAGGACAGGAGAGGACAGGAGTGGAGGGGACCTGAGAAACCTACCTGGACAAAGGCAACATACAGACATCCAGGAGGGCAGGCAGGCATGCAGGCAGCTCTGGCCTGGGCTCCCTGGATCCCGGGCACAACTCCACCTGTCTTCTCTTGGCTGCCAGCCCTTAGGTCCCTTGTCGGTCAGCACTGGCTTCCCATCCTTCCGTCCCTCTGTGTCAGGGCCCAGGCGTCTGGGCGCTGCTGGCTGACCGAGTGGCAGGGCAGTTGGGCTGCCCAGTGCCAGTGTGGCCAGCACAGAATGCCAGGGGCTAGGACATCACAGAGGGCTCCTGTGGTTGCTAGGCCACGGGGACCCCGCCCATCCAGTTGACCAGCAGCCATGACCCCCACTCTCAACTTGACCTTGAGGGGTGGTGGCCAGCCACCAGATCCAGAGCCCCAGGCCAAAGCAGGTGCAGGTCAGCCGGGCCAAGGGGTTATGGGCAGATTGGTGTGTGTCTGGGCATGGGGCTGGCATCTGAGATCCAGGGCTGGGGACCAAGGTCCGCCAGGCCCCTGTCCCACCATTTGCACTGACACACAGTCTTGCTGACTGACTGACAGTCCCCGCCCCAGAGATACCCACACCAGGTCCCTGGGTGCCCTGAGCTGCCCCGGAGGATTGGTGGGTGCCTGCCTGGACACATGCCTCCGTAAGGGAGGCCTCTATTAATCCCATTGCCTACTGATAGCTGCCCTCCTGCCCCTCCTCCTCCTCCTGCTCCTCCTCCTCCTCCTCCTCTTCTTCCTCCTCCTCCTCCTCCTCCTCCTCCTCCTCCTCCTCCACCTCCTCCTCCTTCTCTTCCTCATCCTCAGAGGGACTCACTCAGGGCCCTTGGTCTAGGCAAGCCAGGGCTGCTGCTCTGGCTGCTGCAGCTTCTATCCAGTGGGTGGGTGCAGGAATCTGTTCCTGTCAATCCCTGGTTCCTGGGACCTTCCACGCCTCCAGCTCCCCCCACTCTCTACTCCAGACCCCTCCACAAGGATGCCCCCTTTCCCCTTGCCCTCTCTCCCCAGGCTCCCCAACTAACATCTACTGTGTGCCTCCCTGCACTACTTTACTGCCACCCTGCTTCTGCGCTTCAGCCCTGGGGGCCCAGAGCCAGCCCAGCTGCCATCTCACTGTCCAGCAGGGGGACCTGCCCTAACCCCCTGCCACCACACCCACACACACTGCCCTGCACACACTCACGGGCTCCCGTGCCTGCAGCCTGCCTCTGAAACAGTCTCCTTCTGCCCCCTAGCCCCCTTACAGCCTCTGCCACGGCCCCCCACAGACACCTGGGCATGAGCAGCACAGACATGCAACAAGCTCCACTCGCCCCTACTCCATTTGCTCTATGGTTGGTCAAGAACCTTTTTTGCATGCTGTAGGGGAGGGAGTTGAGAAAGTCCAATGTCCTGGGGAGCAAGAACTGCAAACAGTCCATCTACAATGTAACATTTGGTTCTCAGGCCGCCCAATCCCTAGTGCGCTGTGCAGACTTTTGACTGGCAAAAACACTCCATCTGAGAGTGAGATCTGGCTGGGCTAGTGGCTCTTTCTGTGGACTAGGACACAGAAAGACAGGGTTTTCAGGTTCAAAACCTGTACTTCCCAGAAGATGGTCATTCGCTACGGGTAAAAAAAAAAAAAAAAAAAAAAAAGGTTTTTTATTTATTATTTTTCCCCCTGCCTGGGTAACCTGTCTGCTGCTTGTTTCTCAGTGGAAAAAGGGAAAGATCTTTTTTGGAGGGAAAAGGACCAAAATGCAGGCAGGTGGACTCCGTGGACGGTGGATGGGGAGTTTACTCCTGCCCTGGCACTAGAGCCCCAGCTGCTGTTCCAGGTGCTCTCTGATACCAGAGATCTCCGTGTGTCGTGTCATGACACTGTCTCCAGGACTGACCCTCAGGATAAGGAGATTTTAAACGAGGCAGGTCATATTGCCTTCAAAAGTAAATCCAGGGAGGTTTGGCTGTATGTCAGAGGGTTAAGGCCTTGTGGCGCTCTCGAAAAGAGGGGACAGGTGGAAGGGTCTGGGGTCTGGTGCCCAGACCCCCACCTGCAGGGGAGTCGCTTTACAGGGTGTGAAGCTGGTCTTTAGGGGCTCTATCTTTCTCTCCCACTCTGTATTTCCCCTGCTCTCTCCTTTTCTCTGTGTCTGATGCAAGGTCAAAACAACAACAACAACCACAACAATAACCACCACAGTGACCAAGCAACAAGGGCAGCGAAAGGGGAATAAAAGAGTGCAGGGGCTGTGGATTATTTGTGGCGCAGGCACTGAGCTGAGGCAATAACCCCTTGAGGCAATCAATCAATCAATCAACGAATAAGTAATACAGGTAACAGAGATGTATATGTCCCTGTGTGCTTCCAGAGTTAATGTAAATGCACTTTTGTTTATTTCTTCATTTATTTATTACCTTGCCACGAGAATTTCTTTTCATTGCTAAAAAAAAAGTGTCCCATCAAGGGTACCAGGTGGTGCCACACCCAGTTAAGCACTCATGTTACAATGCAGGGGGACTGGGCTTCAAGACCCTGGTCCCCACCTGCCGGGGGAAGTCTTTACAAGTGGTGCAGAAATGCTACAGGTGACTCTCTCTGTGTCACAAACTCTCTATCCCTCCCTTCCCTCTCAATTCCTGTCTATTTATTCCAGTAAATAATCAAGAAAATTGAAAGTAAAAAAAGAAAAAGGAAAAGGAAATATTCCACTACTTCAATGGGGCTACTCAGGACAATGCTTTCCTTGTTAAGATCCTCATAGCATAGCATATGCAGAAAGGCAAAGACGCCATGTATTTTTTAACCCAGTTTTTATATTTATTTATTTATTTATTAAGTGCTTATTCATTTTTGTTATTGATGAATTAATGTTTTACATTTGACATAGACTCTGGCTCTGACACCAGCGGTCTCAAGTACCCCTAGATGGTACTCTGCCTCTACAAAACCAATACATTGAGCTATCCATGCATCCATCCATCCACCCATCAATCTATACATCCATCCATCCATCCATCCATGCATCCATCCATCCATCCAGCCAGCCATCCATCCATCCATCCATCCATCCATCCATCCACCAGTCAACCAAGCTAAGTACAAAAGGAGATCTCTCCTTGAATGGTGAAGACACACCAGGATGCATAGGTAGGTTGCAAAGGGGCGAGTTCGGCTGAATAGGGCAGAGGGGCTGAACCAGGGAATGTGTTGGGGGGTGTGGGTGTGGTGAGCTGGAGATCTGTGAGTTGGGTCACCTCTGGGGCAGGGAGGGGGTGGAAGGGGTTGCGAACAGCTGTCACTGGAGAACCATCACAAGTGCTGGAGCTGTTGAGCAGGGCACCCGCAAGAGAAGACAGACAAAGGAGAGAAGCAAAGTGCAGAGGAGAGGAGAGGGGAGAGGATGGTGAGGGCAGGAGAGGACAGGAGAGGACAGGAGAGGACAGGAGTGGAGGGGACCTGAGAAACCTACCTGGACAAAGGCAACATACAGACATCCAGGAGGGCAGGCAGGCATGCAGGCAGCTCTGGCCTGGGCTCCCTGGATCCCGGGCACAACTCCACCTGTCTTCTCTTGGCTGCCAGCCCTTAGGTCCCTTGTCGGTCAGCACTGGCTTCCCATCCTTCCGTCCCTCTGTGTCAGGGCCCAGGCGTCTGGGCGCTGCTGGCTGACCGAGTGGCAGGGCAGTTGGGCTGCCCAGTGCCAGTGTGGCCAGCACAGAATGCCAGGGGCTAGGACATCACAGAGGGCTCCTGTGGTTGCTAGGCCACGGGGACCCCGCCCATCCAGTTGACCAGCAGCCATGACCCCCACTCTCAACTTGACCTTGAGGGGTGGTGGCCAGCCACCAGAGCCAGAGCCCCAGGCCAAAGCAGGTGCAGGTCAGCCGGGCCAAGGGGTTATGGGCAGATTGGTGTGTGTCTGGGCATGGGGCTGGCATCTGAGATCCAGGGCTGGGGACCAAGGTCCGCCAGGCCCCTGTCCCACCATTTGCACTGACACACAGTCTTGCTGACTGACTGACAGTCCCCGCCCCAGAGATACCCACACCAGGTCCCTGGGTGCCCTGAGCTGCCCCGGAGGATTGGTGGGTGCCTGCCTGGACACATGCCTCCGTAAGGGAGGCCTCTATTAATCCCATTGCCTACTGATAGCTGCCCTCCTGCCCCTCCTCCTCCTCCTGCTCCTCCTCCTCCTCCTCCTCTTCTTCCTCCTCCTCCTCCTCCTCCTCCTCCTCCTCCACCTCCTCCTCCTTCTCTTCCTCATCCTCAGAGGGACTCACTCAGGGCCCTTGGTCTAGGCAAGCCAGGGCTGCTGCTCTGGCTGCTGCAGCTTCTATCCAGTGGGTGGGTGCAGGAATCTGTTCCTGTCAATCCCTGGTTCCTGGGACCTTCCACGCCTCCAGCTCCCCCCACTCTCTACTCCAGACCCCTCCACAAGGATGCCCCCTTTCCCCTTGCCCTCTCTCCCCAGGCTCCCCAACTAACATCTACTGTGTGCCTCCCTCCACTACTTTACTGCCACCCTGCTTCTGCGCTTCAGCCCTGGGGGCCCAGAGCCAGCCCAGCTGCCATCTCACTGTCCAGCAGGGGGACCTGCCCTAACCCCCTGCCACCACACCCACACACACTGCCCTGCACACACTCACGGGCTCCCGTGCCTGCAGCCTGCCTCTGAAACAGTCTCCTTCTGCCCCCTAGCCCCCTTACAGCCTCTGCCACGGCCCCCCACAGACACCTGGGCATGAGCAGCACAGACATGCAACAAGCTCCACTCGCCCCTACTCCATTTGCTCTATGGTTGGTCAAGAACCTTTTTTGCATGCTGTAGGGGAGGGAGTTGAGAAAGTCCAATGTCCTGGGGAGCAAGAACTGCAAACAGTCCATCTACAATGTAACATTTGGTTCTCAGGCCGCCCAATCCCTAGTGCGCTGTGCAGACTTTTGACTGGCAAAAACACTCCATCTGAGAGTGAGATCTGGCTGGGCTAGTGGCTCTTTCTGTGGACTAGGACACAGAAAGACAGGGTTTTCAGGTTCAAAACCTGTACTTCCCAGAAGATGGTCATTCGCTACGGGTAAAAAAAAAAAAAAAAAAGGTTTTTTATTTATTATTTTTCCCCCTGCCTGGGTAACCTGTCTGCTGCTTGTTTCTCAGTGGAAAAAGGGAAAGATCTTTTTTGGAGGGAAAAGGACCAAAATGCAGGCAGGTGGACTCCGTGGACGGTGGATGGGGAGTTTACTCCTGCCCTGGCACTAGAGCCCCAGCTGCTGTTCCAGGTGCTCTCTGATACCAGAGATCTCCGTGTGTCGTGTCATGACACTGTCTCCAGGACTGACCCTCAGGATAAGGAGATTTTAAACGAGGCAGGTCATATTGCCTTCAAAAGTAAATCCAGGGAGGTTTGGCTGTATGTCAGAGGGTTAAGGCCTTGTGGCGCTCTCGAAAAGAGGGGACAGGTGGAAGGGTCTGGGGTCTGGTGCCCAGACCCCCACCTGCAGGGGAGTCGCTTTACAGGGTGTGAAGCTGGTCTTTAGGGGCTCTATCTTTCTCTCCCACTCTGTATTTCCCCTGCTCTCTCCTTTTCTCTGTGTCTGATGCAAGGTCAAAACAACAACAACAACCACAACAATAACCACCACAGTGACCAAGCAACAAGGGCAGCGAAAGGGGAATAAAAGAGTGCAGGGGCTGTGGATTATTTGTGGCGCAGGCACTGAGCTGAGGCAATAACCCCTTGAGGCAATCAATCAATCAATCAACGAATAAGTAATACAGGTAACAGAGATGTATATGTCCCTGTGTGCTTCCAGAGTTAATGTAAATGCACTTTTGTTTATTTCTTCATTTATTTATTACCTTGCCACGAGAATTTCTTTTCATTGCTAAAAAAAAGTGTCCCATCAAGGGTACCAGGTGGTGCCACACCCAGTTAAGCACTCATGTTACAATGCAGGGGGACTGGGCTTCAAGACCCTGGTCCCCACCTGCCGGGGGAAGTCTTTACAAGTGGTGCAGAAATGCTACAGGTGACTCTCTCTGTGTCACAAACTCTCTATCCCTCCCTTCCCTCTCAATTCCTGTCTATTTATTCCAGTAAATAATCAAGAAAATTGAAAGTAAAAAAAGAAAAAGGAAAAGGAAATATTCCACTACTTCAATGGGGCTACTCAGGACAATGCTTTCCTTGTTAAGATCCTCATAGCATAGCATATGCAGAAAGGCAAAGACGCCATGTATTTTTTAACCCAGTTTTTATATTTATTTATTTATTTATTAAGTGCTTATTCATTTTTGTTATTGATGAATTAATGTTTTACATTTGACATAGACTCTGGCTCTGACACCAGCGGTCTCAATTACCCCTAGATGGTACTCTGCCTCTACAAAACCAATACATTGAGCTATCCATGCATCCATCCATCCACCCATCAATCTATACATCCATCCATCCATCCATCCATGCATCCATCCATCCAGCCAGCCATCCATCCATCCATCCATCCATCCATCCATCCATCCACCAGTCAACCAAGCTAAGTACAAAAGGAGATCTCTCCTTGAATGGTGAAGACACACCAGGATGCATAGGTAGGTTGCAAAGGGGCGAGTTCGGCTGAATAGGGCAGAGGGGCTGAACCAGGGAATGTGTTGGGGGGTGTGGGTGTGGTGAGCTGGAGATCTGTGAGTTGGGTCACCTCTGGGGCAGGGAGGGGGTGGAAGGGGTTGCGAACAGCTGTCACTGGAGAACCATCACAAGTGCTGGAGCTGTTGAGCAGGGCACCCGCAAGAGAAGACAGACAAAGGAGAGAAGCAAAGTGCAGAGGAGAGGAGAGGGGAGAGGATGGTGAGGGCATGAGAGGACAGGAGAGGACAGGAGAGGAGAGGAGTGGAGGGGACCTGAGAAACCTACCTGGACAAAGGCAACATACAGACATCCAGGAGGGCAGGCAGGCATGCAGGCAGCTCTGGCCTGGGCTCCCTGGATCCCGGGCACAACTCCACCTGTCTTCTCTTGGCTGCCAGCCCTTAGGTCCCTTGTCAGTCAGCACTGGCTTCCCATCCTTCCGTCCCTCTGTGTCAGGGCCCAGGCGTCTGGGCGCTGCTGGCTGACCGAGTGGCAGGGCAGTTGGGCTGCCCAGTGCCAGTGTGGCCAGCACAGAATGCCAGGGGCTAGGACATCACAGAGGGCTCCTGTGGTTGCTAGGCCACGGGGACCCCGCCCATCCAGTTGACCAGCAGCCATGACCCCCACTCTCAACTTGACCTTGAGGGGTGGTGGCCAGCCACCAGAGCCAGAGCCCCAGGCCAAAGCAGGTGCAGGTCAGCCGGGCCAAGGGGTTATGGGCAGATTGGTGTGTGTCTGGGCATGGGGCTGGCATCTGAGATCCAGGGCTGGGGACCAAGGTCCGCCAGGCCCCTGTCCCACCATTTGCACTGACACACAGTCTTGCTGACTGACTGACAGTCCCCGCCCCAGAGATACCCACACCAGGTCCCTGGGTGCCCTGAGCTGCCCCGGAGGATTGGTGGGTGCCTGCCTGGACACATGCCTCCGTAAGGGAGGCCTCTATTAATCCCATTGCCTACTGATAGCTGCCCTCCTGCCCCTCCTCCTCCTCCTGCTCCTCCTCCTCCTCCTCCTCTTCTTCCTCCTCCTCCTCCTCCTCCTCCTCCTCCTCCTCCTCCACCTCCTCCTCCTTCTCTTCCTCATCCTCAGAGGGACTCACTCAGGGCCCTTGGTCTAGGCAAGCCAGGGCTGCTGCTCTGGCTGCTGCAGCTTCTATCCAGTGGGTGGGTGCAGGAATCTGTTCCTGTCAATCCCTGGTTCCTGGGACCTTCCACGCCTCCAGCTCCCCCCACTCTCTACTCCAGACCCCTCCACAAGGATGCCCCCTTTCCCCTTGCCCTCTCTCCCCAGGCTCCCCAACTAACATCTACTGTGTGCCTCCCTGCACTACTTTACTGCCACCCTGCTTCTGCGCTTCAGCCCTGGGGGCCCAGAGCCAGCCCAGCTGCCATCTCACTGTCCAGCAGGGGGACCTGCCCTAACCCCCTGCCACCACACCCACACACACTGCCCTGCACACACTCACGGGCTCCCGTGCCTGCAGCCTGCCTCTGAAACAGTCTCCTTCTGCCCCCTAGCCCCCTTACAGCCTCTGCCACGGCCCCCCACAGACACCTGGGCATGAGCAGCACAGACATGCAACAAGCTCCACTCGCCCCTACTCCATTTGCTCTATGGTTGGTCAAGAACCTTTTTTGCATGCTGTAGGGGAGGGAGTTGAGAAAGTCCAATGTCCTGGGGAGCAAGAACTGCAAACAGTCCATCTACAATGTAACATTTGGTTCTCAGGCCGCCCAATCCCTAGTGCGCTGTGCAGACTTTTGACTGGCAAAAACACTCCATCTGAGAGTGAGATCTGGCTGGGCTAGTGGCTCTTTCTGTGGACTAGGACACAGAAAGACAGGGTTTTCAGGTTCAAAACCTGTACTTCCCAGAAGATGGTCATTCGCTACGGGTAAAAAAAAAAAAAAAAAAAAAAAAAAAGGTTTTTTATTTATTATTTTTCCCCCTGCCTGGGTAACCTGTCTGCTGCTTGTTTCTCAGTGGAAAAAGGGAAAGATCTTTTTTGGAGGGAAAAGGACCAAAATGCAGGCAGGTGGACTCCGTGGACGGTGGATGGGGAGTTTACTCCTGCCCTGGCACTAGAGCCCCAGCTGCTGTTCCAGGTGCTCTCTGATACCAGAGATCTCCGTGTGTCGTGTCATGACACTGTCTCCAGGACTGACCCTCAGGATAAGGAGATTTTAAACGAGGCAGGTCATATTGCCTTCAAAAGTAAATCCAGGGAGGTTTGGC
Source organism: Erinaceus europaeus (assembly GCF_950295315.1). Lineage (NCBI taxonomy): Eukaryota > Metazoa > Chordata > Mammalia > Eulipotyphla > Erinaceidae > Erinaceus > Erinaceus europaeus. The sequence continues at coordinate 24,194 of NW_026647716.1, forward strand.
TGTATGTCAGAGGGTTAAGGCCTTGTGGCGCTCTCGAAAAGAGGGGACAGGTGGAAGGGTCTGGGGTCTGGTGCCCAGACCCCCACCTGCAGGGGAGTCGCTTTACAGGGTGTGAAGCTGGTCTTTAGGGGCTCTATCTTTCTCTCCCACTCTGTATTTCCCCTGCTCTCTCCTTTTCTCTGTGTCTGATGCAAGGTCAAAACAACAACAACAACCACAACAATAACCACCACAGTGACCAAGCAACAAGGGCAGCGAAAGGGGAATAAAAGAGTGCAGGGGCTGTGGATTATTTGTGGCGCAGGCACTGAGCTGAGGCAATAACCCCTTGAGGCAATCAATCAATCAATCAATCAACGAATAAGTAATACAGGTAACAGAGATGTATATGTCCCTGTGTGCTTCCAGAGTTAATGTAAATGCACTTTTGTTTATTTCTTCATTTATTTATTACCTTGCCACGAGAATTTCTTTTCATTGCTAAAAAAAAAGTGTCCCATCAAGGGTACCAGGTGGTGCCACACCCAGTTAAGCACTCATGTTACAATGCAGGGGGACTGGGCTTCAAGACCCTGGTCCCCACCTGCCGGGGGAAGTCTTTACAAGTGGTGCAGAAATGCTACAGGTGACTCTCTCTGTGTCACAAACTCTCTATCCCTCCCTTCCCTCTCAATTCCTGTCTATTTATTCCAGTAAATAATCAAGAAAATTGAAAGTAAAAAAAGAAAAAGGAAAAGGAAATATTCCACTACTTCAATGGGGCTACTCAGGACAATGCTTTCCTTGTTAAGATCCTCATAGCATAGCATATGCAGAAAGGCAAAGACGCCATGTATTTTTTAACCCAGTTTTTATATTTATTTATTTATTTATTAAGTGCTTATTCATTTTTGTTATTGATGAATTAATGTTTTACATTTGACATAGACTCTGGCTCTGACACCAGCGGTCTCAAGTACCCCTAGATGGTACTCTGCCTCTACAAAACCAATACATTGAGCTATCCATGCATCCATCCATCCACCCATCAATCTATACATCCATCCATCCATCCATCCATGCATCCATCCATCCATCCAGCCATCCATCCATCCATCCATCCATCCATCCATCCATCCACCAGTCAACCAAGCTAAGTACAAAAGGAGATCTCTCCTTGAATGGTGAAGACACACCAGGATGCATAGGTAGGTTGCAAAGGGGCGAGTTCGGCTGAATAGGGCAGAGGGGCTGAACCAGGGAATGTGTTGGGGGGTGTGGGTGTGGTGAGCTGGAGATCTGTGAGTTGGGTCACCTCTGGGGCAGGGAGGGGGTGGAAGGGGTTGCGAACAGCTGTCACTGGAGAACCATCACAAGTGCTGGAGCTGTTGAGCAGGGCACCCGCAAGAGAAGACAGACAAAGGAGAGAAGCAAAGTGCAGAGGAGAGGAGAGGGGAGAGGATGGTGAGGGCAGGAGAGGACAGGAGAGGACAGGAGAGGACAGGAGTGGAGGGGACCTGAGAAACCTACCTGGACAAAGGCAACATACAGACATCCAGGAGGGCAGGCAGGCATGCAGGCAGCTCTGGCCTGGGCTCCCTGGATCCCGGGCACAACTCCACCTGTCTTCTCTTGGCTGCCAGCCCTTAGGTCCCTTGTCGGTCAGCACTGGCTTCCCATCCTTCCGTCCCTCTGTGTCAGGGCCCAGGCGTCTGGGCGCTGCTGGCTGACCGAGTGGCAGGGCAGTTGGGCTGCCCAGTGCCAGTGTGGCCAGCACAGAATGCCAGGGGCTAGGACATCACAGAGGGCTCCTGTGGTTGCTAGGCCACGGGGACCCCGCCCATCCAGTTGACCAGCAGCCATGACCCCCACTCTCAACTTGACCTTGAGGGGTGGTGGCCAGCCACCAGAGCCAGAGCCCCAGGCCAAAGCAGGTGCAGGTCAGCCGGGCCAAGGGGTTATGGGCAGATTGGTGTGTGTCTGGGCATGGGGCTGGCATCTGAGATCCAGGGCTGGGGACCAAGGTCCGCCAGGCCCCTGTCCCACCATTTGCACTGACACACAGTCTTGCTGACTGACTGACAGTCCCCGCCCCAGAGATACCCACACCAGGTCCCTGGGTGCCCTGAGCTGCCCCGGAGGATTGGTGGGTGCCTGCCTGGACACATGCCTCCGTAAGGGAGGCCTCTATTAATCCCATTGCCTACTGATAGCTGCCCTCCTGCCCCTCCTCCTCCTCCTGCTCCTCCTCCTCCTCCTCCTCTTCTTCCTCCTCCTCCTCCTCCTCCTCCTCCTCCTCCTCCTCCTCCTCCACCTCCTCCTCCTTCTCTTCCTCATCCTCAGAGGGACTCACTCAGGGCCCTTGGTCTAGGCAAGCCAGGGCTGCTGCTCTGGCTGCTGCAGCTTCTATCCAGTGGGTGGGTGCAGGAATCTGTTCCTGTCAATCCCTGGTTCCTGGGACCTTCCACGCCTCCAGCTCCCCCCACTCTCTACTCCAGACCCCTCCACAAGGATGCCCCCTTTCCCCTTGCCCTCTCTCCCCAGGCTCCCCAACTAACATCTACTGTGTGCCTCCCTGCACTACTTTACTGCCACCCTGCTTCTGCGCTTCAGCCCTGGGGGCCCAGAGCCAGCCCAGCTGCCATCTCACCGTCCAGCAGGGGGACCTGCCCTAACCCCCTGCCACCACACCCACACACACTGCCCTGCACACACTCACGGGCTCCCGTGCCTGCAGCCTGCCTCTGAAACAGTCTCCTTCTGCCCCCTAGCCCCCTTACAGCCTCTGCCACGGCCCCCCACAGACACCTGGGCATGAGCAGCACAGACATGCAACAAGCTCCACTCGCCCCTACTCCATTTGCTCTATGGTTGGTCAAGAACCTTTTTTGCATGCTGTAGGGGAGGGAGTTGAGAAAGTCCAATGTCCTGGGGAGCAAGAACTGCAAACAGTCCATCTACAATGTAACATTTGGTTCTCAGGCCGCCCAATCCCTAGTGCGCTGTGCAGACTTTTGACTGGCAAAAACACTCCATCTGAGAGTGAGATCTGGCTGGGCTAGTGGCTCTTTCTGTGGACTAGGACACAGAAAGACAGGGTTTTCAGGTTCAAAACCTGTACTTCCCAGAAGATGGTCATTCGCTACGGGTAAAAAAAAAAAAAAAAAAAAAAAAAAGGTTTTTTATTTATTATTTTTCCCCCTGCCTGGGTAACCTGTCTGCTGCTTGTTTCTCAGTGGAAAAAGGGAAAGATCTTTTTTGGAGGGAAAAGGACCAAAATGCAGGCAGGTGGACTCCGTGGACGGTGGATGGGGAGTTTACTCCTGCCCTGGCACTAGAGCCCCAGCTGCTGTTCCAGGTGCTCTCTGATACCAGAGATCTCCGTGTGTCGTGTCATGACACTGTCTCCAGGACTGACCCTCAGGATAAGGAGATTTTAAACGAGGCAGGTCATATTGCCTTCAAAAGTAAATCCAGGGAGGTTTGGCTGTATGTCAGAGGGTTAAGGCCTTGTGGCGCTCTCGAAAAGAGGGGACAGGTGGAAGGGTCTGGGGTCTGGTGCCCAGACCCCCACCTGCAGGGGAGTCGCTTTACAGGGTGTGAAGCTGGTCTTTAGGGGCTCTATCTTTCTCTCCCACTCTGTATTTCCCCTGCTCTCTCCTTTTCTCTGTGTCTGATGCAAGGTCAAAACAACAACAACAACCACAACAATAACCACCACAGTGACCAAGCAACAAGGGCAGCGAAAGGGGAATAAAAGAGTGCAGGGGCTGTGGATTATTTGTGGCGCAGGCACTGAGCTGAGGCAATAACCCCTTGAGGCAATCAATCAATCAATCAATCAACGAATAAGTAATACAGGTAACAGAGATGTATATGTCCCTGTGTGCTTCCAGAGTTAATGTAAATGCACTTTTGTTTATTTCTTCATTTATTTATTACCTTGCCACGAGAATTTCTTTTCATTGCTAAAAAAAAAGTGTCCCATCAAGGGTACCAGGTGGTGCCACACCCAGTTAAGCACTCATGTTACAATGCAGGGGGACTGGGCTTCAAGACCCTGGTCCCCACCTGCCGGGGGAAGTCTTTACAAGTGGTGCAGAAATGCTACAGGTGACTCTCTCTGTGTCACAAACTCTCTATCCCTCCCTTCCCTCTCAATTCCTGTCTATTTATTCCAGTAAATAATCAAGAAAATTGAAAGTAAAAAAAGAAAAAGGAAAAGGAAATATTCCACTACTTCAATGGGGCTACTCAGGACAATGCTTTCCTTGTTAAGATCCTCATAGCATAGCATATGCAGAAAGGCAAAGACGCCATGTATTTTTTAACCCAGTTTTTATATTTATTTATTTATTTATTAAGTGCTTATTCATTTTTGTTATTGATGAATTAATGTTTTACATTTGACATAGACTCTGGCTCTGACACCAGCGGTCTCAAGTACCCCTAGATGGTACTCTGCCTCTACAAAACCAATACATTGAGCTATCCATGCATCCATCCATCCACCCATCAATCTATACATCCATCCATCCATCCATCCATGCATCCATCCATCCATCCAGCCATCCATCCATCCATCCATCCATCCATCCATCCACCAGTCAACCAAGCTAAGTACAAAAGGAGATCTCTCCTTGAATGGTGAAGACACACCAGGATGCATAGGTAGGTTGCAAAGGGGCGAGTTCGGCTGAATAGGGCAGAGGGGCTGAACCAGGGAATGTGTTGGGGGGTGTGGGTGTGGTGAGCTGGAGATCTGTGAGTTGGGTCACCTCTGGGGCAGGGAGGGGGTGGAAGGGGTTGCGAACAGCTGTCACTGGAGAACCATCACAAGTGCTGGAGCTGTTGAGCAGGGCACCCGCAAGAGAAGACAGACAAAGGAGAGAAGCAAAGTGCAGAGGAGAGGAGAGGGGAGAGGATGGTGAGGGCAGGAGAGGACAGGAGAGGACAGGAGAGGACAGGAGTGGAGGGGACCTGAGAAACCTACCTGGACAAAGGCAACATACAGACATCCAGGAGGGCAGGCAGGCATGCAGGCAGCTCTGGCCTGGGCTCCCTGGATCCCGGGCACAACTCCACCTGTCTTCTCTTGGCTGCCAGCCCTTAGGTCCCTTGTCGGTCAGCACTGGCTTGCCATCCTTCCGTCCCTCTGTGTCAGGGCCCAGGCGTCTGGGCGCTGCTGGCTGACCGAGTGGCAGGGCAGTTGGGCTGCCCAGTGCCAGTGTGGCCAGCACAGAATGCCAGGGGCTAGGACATCACAGAGGGCTCCTGTGGTTGCTAGGCCACGGGGACCCCGCCTATCCAGTTGACCAGCAGCCATGACCCCCACTCTCAACTTGACCTTGAGGGGTGGTGGCCAGCCACCAGAGCCAGAGCCCCAGGCCAAAGCAGGTGCAGGTCAGCCGGGCCAAGGGGTTATGGGCAGATTGGTGTGTGTCTGGGCATGGGGCTGGCATCTGAGATCCAGGGCTGGGGACCAAGGTCCGCCAGGCCCCTGTCCCACCATTTGCACTGACACACAGTCTTGCTGACTGACTGACAGTCCCCGCCCCAGAGATACCCACACCAGGTCCCTGGGTGCCCTGAGCTGCCCCGGAGGATTGGTGGGTGCCTGCCTGGACACATGCCTCCGTAAGGGAGGCCTCTATTAATCCCATTGCCTACTGATAGCTGCCCTCCTGCCCCTCCTCCTCCTCCTGCTCCTCCTCCTCCTCCTCCTCTTCTTCCTCCTCCTCCTCCTCCTCCTCCTCCTCCTCCTCCTCCTCCTCCTCCACCTCCTCCTCCTTCTCTTCCTCATCCTCAGAGGGACTCACTCAGGGCCCTTGGTCTAGGCAAGCCAGGGCTGCTGCTCTGGCTGCTGCAGCTTCTATCCAGTGGGTGGGTGCAGGAATCTGTTCCTGTCAATCCCTGGTTCCTGGGACCTTCCACGCCTCCAGCTCCCCCCACTCTCTACTCCAGACCCCTCCACAAGGATGCCCCCTTTCCCCTTGCCCTCTCTCCCCAGGCTCCCCAACTAACATCTACTGTGTGCCTCCCTGCACTACTTTACTGCCACCCTGCTTCTGCGCTTCAGCCCTGGGGGCCCAGAGCCAGCCCAGCTGCCATCTCACCGTCCAGCAGGGGGACCTGCCCTAACCCCCTGCCACCACACCCACACACACTGCCCTGCACACACTCACGGGCTCCCGTGCCTGCAGCCTGCCTCTGAAACAGTCTCCTTCTGCCCCCTAGCCCCCTTACAGCCTCTGCCACGGCCCCCCACAGACACCTGGGCATGAGCAGCACAGACATGCAACAAGCTCCACTCGCCCCTACTCCATTTGCTCTATGGTTGGTCAAGAACCTTTTTTGCATGCTGTAGGGGAGGGAGTTGAGAAAGTCCAATGTCCTGGGGAGCAAGAACTGCAAACAGTCCATCTACAATGTAACATTTGGTTCTCAGGCCGCCCAATCCCTAGTGCGCTGTGCAGACTTTTGACTGGCAAAAACACTCCATCTGAGAGTGAGATCTGGCTGGGCTAGTGGCTCTTTCTGTGGACTAGGACACAGAAAGACAGGGTTTTCAGGTTCAAAACCTGTACTTCCCAGAAGATGGTCATTCGCTACGGGTAAAAAAAAAAAAAAAAAAAAAAAAAAGGTTTTTTATTTATTATTTTTCCCCCTGCCTGGGTAACCTGTCTGCTGCTTGTTTCTCAGTGGAAAAAGGGAAAGATCTTTTTTGGAGGGAAAAGGACCAAAATGCAGGCAGGTGGACTCCGTGGACGGTGGATGGGGAGTTTACTCCTGCCCTGGCACTAGAGCCCCAGCTGCTGTTCCAGGTGCTCTCTGATACCAGAGATCTCCGTGTGTCGTGTCATGACACTGTCTCCAGGACTGACCCTCAGGATAAGGAGATTTTAAACGAGGCAGGTCATATTGCCTTCAAAAGTAAATCCAGGGAGGTTTGGCTGTATGTCAGAGGGTTAAGGCCTTGTGGCGCTCTCGAAAAGAGGGGACAGGTGGAAGGGTCTGGGGTCTGGTGCCCAGACCCCCACCTGCAGGGGAGTCGCTTTACAGGGTGTGAAGCTGGTCTTTAGGGGCTCTATCTTTCTCTCCCACTCTGTATTTCCCCTGCTCTCTCCTTTTCTCTGTGTCTGATGCAAGGTCAAAACAACAACAACAACCACAACAATAACCACCACAGTGACCAAGCAACAAGGGCAGCGAAAGGGGAATAAAAGAGTGCAGGGGCTGTGGATTATTTGTGGCGCAGGCACTGAGCTGAGGCAATAACCCCTTGAGGCAATCAATCAATCAATCAACGAATAAGTAATACAGGTAACAGAGATGTATATGTCCCTGTGTGCTTCCAGAGTTAATGTAAATGCACTTTTGTTTATTTCTTCATTTATTTATTACCTTGCCACGAGAATTTCTTTTCATTGCTAAAAAAAAAGTGTCCCATCAAGGGTACCAGGTGGTGCCACACCCAGTTAAGCACTCATGTTACAATGCAGGGGGACTGGGCTTCAAGACCCTGGTCCCCACCTGCCGGGGGAAGTCTTTACAAGTGGTGCAGAAATGCTACAGGTGACTCTCTCTGTGTCACAAACTCTCTATCCCTCCCTTCCCTCTCAATTCCTGTCTATTTATTCCAGTAAATAATCAAGAAAATTGAAAGTAAAAAAAGAAAAAGGAAAAGGAAATATTCCACTACTTCAATGGGGCTACTCAGGACAATGCTTTCCTTGTTAAGATCCTCATAGCATAGCATATGCAGAAAGGCAAAGACGCCATGTATTTTTTAACCCAGTTTTTATATTTATTTATTTATTTATTTATTTATTTATTAAGTGCTTATTCATTTTTGTTATTGATGAATTAATGTTTTACATTTGACATAGACTCTGGCTCTGACACCAGCGGTCTCAAGTACCCCTAGATGGTACTCTGCCTCTACAAAACCAATACATTGAGCTATCCATGCATCCATCCATCCACCCATCAATCTATACATCCATCCATCCATCCATCCATGCATCCATCCATCCAGCCATCCATCCATCCATCCATCCATCCATCCATCCATCCACCAGTCAACCAAGCTAAGTACAAAAGGAGATCTCTCCTTGAATGGTGAAGACAAACCAGGATGCATAGGTAGGTTGCAAAGGGGCGAGTTCGGCTGAATAGGGCAGAGGGGCTGAACCAGGGAATGTGTTGGGGGGTGTGGGTGTGGTGAGCTGGAGATCTGTGAGTTGGGTCACCTCTGGGGCAGGGAGGGGGTGGAAGGGGTTGCGAACAGCTGTCACTGGAGAACCATCACAAGTGCTGGAGCTGTTGAGCAGGGCACCCGCAAGAGAAGACAGACAAAGGAGAGAAGCAAAGTGCAGAGGAGAGGAGAGGGGAGAGGATGGTGAGGGCAGGAGAGGACAGGAGAGGACAGGAGAGGACAGGAGTGGAGGGGACCTGAGAAACCTACCTGGACAAAGGCAACATACAGACATCCAGGAGGGCAGGCAGGCATGCAGGCAGCTCTGGCCTGGGCTCCCTGGATCCCGGGCACAACTCCACCTGTCTTCTCTTGGCTGCCAGCCCTTAGGTCCCTTGTCGGTCAGCACTGGCTTCCCATCCTTCCGTCCCTCTGTGTCAGGGCCCAGGCGTCTGGGCGCTGCTGGCTGACCGAGTGGCAGGGCAGTTGGGCTGCCCAGTGCCAGTGTGGCCAGCACAGAATGCCAGGGGCTAGGACATCACAGAGGGCTCCTGTGGTTGCTAGGCCACGGGGACCCCGCCCATCCAGTTGACCAGCAGCCATGACCCCCACTCTCAACTTGACCTTGAGGGGTGGTGGCCAGCCACCAGAGCCAGAGCCCCAGGCCAAAGCAGGTGCAGGTCAGCCGGGCCAAGGGGTTATGGGCAGATTGGTGTGTGTCTGGGCATGGGGCTGGCATCTGAGATCCAGGGCTGGGGACCAAGGTCCGCCAGGCCCCTGTCCCACCATTTGCACTGACACACAGTCTTGCTGACTGACTGACAGTCCCCGCCCCAGAGATACCCACACCAGGTCCCTGGGTGCCCTGAGCTGCCCCGGAGGATTGGTGGGTGCCTGCCTGGACACATGCCTCCGTAAGGGAGGCCTCTATTAATCCCATTGCCTACTGATAGCTGCCCTCCTGCCCCTCCTCCTCCTCCTGCTCCTCCTCCTCCTCCTCCTCTTCTTCCTCCTCCTCCTCCTCCTCCTCCTCCTCCTCCTCCTCCACCTCCTCCTCCTTCTCTTCCTCATCCTCAGAGGGACTCACTCAGGGCCCTTGGTCTAGGCAAGCCAGGGCTGCTGCTCTGGCTGCTGCAGCTTCTATCCAGTGGGTGGGTGCAGGAATCTGTTCCTGTCAATCCCTGGTTCCTGGGACCTTCCACGCCTCCAGCTCCCCCCACTCTCTACTCCAGACCCCTCCACAAGGATGCCCCCTTTCCCCTTGCCCTCTCTCCCCAGGCTCCCCAACTAACATCTACTGTGTGCCTCCCTGCACTACTTTACTGCCACCCTGCTTCTGCGCTTCAGCCCTGGGGGCCCAGAGCCAGCCCAGCTGCCATCTCACCGTCCAGCAGGGGGACCTGCCCTAACCCCCTGCCACCACACCCACACACACTGCCCTGCACACACTCACGGGCTCCCGTGCCTGCAGCCTGCCTCTGAAACAGTCTCCTTCTGCCCCCTAGCCCCCTTACAGCCTCTGCCACGGCCCCCCACAGACACCTGGGCATGAGCAGCACAGACATGCAACAAGCTCCACTCGCCCCTACTCCATTTGCTCTATGGTTGGTCAAGAACCTTTTTTGCATGCTGTAGGGGAGGGAGTTGAGAAAGTCCAATGTCCTGGGGAGCAAGAACTGCAAACAGTCCATCTACAATGTAACATTTGGTTCTCAGGCCGCCCAATCCCTAGTGCGCTGTGCAGACTTTTGACTGGCAAAAACACTCCATCTGAGAGTGAGATCTGGCTGGGCTAGTGGCTCTTTCTGTGGACTAGGACACAGAAAGACAGGGTTTTCAGGTTCAAAACCTGTACTTCCCAGAAGATGGTCATTCGCTACGGGTAAAAAAAAAAAAAAAAAAAAAAAAAAGGTTTTTTATTTATTATTTTTCCCCCTGCCTGGGTAACCTGTCTGCTGCTTGTTTCTCAGTGGAAAAAGGGAAAGATCTTTTTTGGAGGGAAAAGGACCAAAATGCAGGCAGGTGGACTCCGTGGACGGTGGATGGGGAGTTTACTCCTGCCCTGGCACTAGAGCCCCAGCTGCTGTTCCAGGTGCTCTCTGATACCAGAGATCTCCGTGTGTCGTGTCATGACACTGTCTCCAGGACTGACCCTCAGGATAAGGAGATTTTAAACGAGGCAGGTCATATTGCCTTCAAAAGTAAATCCAGGGAGGTTTGGCTGTATGTCAGAGGGTTAAGGCCTTGTGGCGCTCTCGAAAAGAGGGGACAGGTGGAAGGGTCTGGGGTCTGGTGCCCAGACCCCCACCTGCAGGGGAGTCGCTTTACAGGGTGTGAAGCTGGTCTTTAGGGGCTCTATCTTTCTCTCCCACTCTGTATTTCCCCTGCTCTCTCCTTTTCTCTGTGTCTGATGCAAGGTCAAAACAACAACAACAACCACAACAATAACCACCACAGTGACCAAGCAACAAGGGCAGCGAAAGGGGAATAAAAGAGTGCAGGGGCTGTGGATTATTTGTGGCGCAGGCACTGAGCTGAGGCAATAACCCCTTGAGGCAATCAATCAATCAATCAACGAATAAGTAATACAGGTAACAGAGATGTATATGTCCCTGTGTGCTTCCAGAGTTAATGTAAATGCACTTTTGTTTATTTCTTCATTTATTTATTACCTTGCCACGAGAATTTCTTTTCATTGCTAAAAAAAAAGTGTCCCATCAAGGGTACCAGGTGGTGCCACACCCAGTTAAGCACTCATGTTACAATGCAGGGGGACTGGGCTTCAAGACCCTGGTCCCCACCTGCCGGGGGAAGTCTTTACAAGTGGTGCAGAAATGCTACAGGTGACTCTCTCTGTGTCACAAACTCTCTATCCCTCCCTTCCCTCTCAATTCCTGTCTATTTATTCCAGTAAATAATCAAGAAAATTGAAAGTAAAAAAAGAAAAAGGAAAAGGAAATATTCCACTACTTCAATGGGGCTACTCAGGACAATGCTTTCCTTGTTAAGATCCTCATAGCATAGCATATGCAGAAAGGCAAAGACGCCATGTATTTTTTAACCCAGTTTTTATATTTATTTATTTATTTATTAAGTGCTTATTCATTTTTGTTATTGATGAATTAATGTTTTACATTTGACATAGACTCTGGCTCTGACACCAGCGGTCTCAAGTACCCCTAGATGGTACTCTGCCTCTACAAAACCAATACATTGAGCTATCCATGCATCCATCCATCCACCCATCAATCTATACATCCATCCATCCATCCATCCATGCATCCATCCATCCAGCCATCCATCCATCCATCCATCCATCCATCCATCCATCCATCCATCCACCAGTCAACCAAGCTAAGTACAAAAGGAGATCTCTCCTTGAATGGTGAAGACAAACCAGGATGCATAGGTAGGTTGCAAAGGGGCGAGTTCGGCTGAATAGGGCAGAGGGGCTGAACCAGGGAATGTGTTGGGGGGTGTGGGTGTGGTGAGCTGGAGATCTGTGAGTTGGGTCACCTCTGGGGCAGGGAGGGGGTGGAAGGGGTTGCGAACAGCTGTCACTGGAGAACCATCACAAGTGCTGGAGCTGTTGAGCAGGGCACCCGCAAGAGAAGACAGACAAAGGAGAGAAGCAAAGTGCAGAGGAGAGGAGAGGGGAGAGGATGGTGAGGGCAGGAGAGGACAGGAGAGGACAGGAGAGGACAGGAGTGGAGGGGACCTGAGAAACCTACCTGGACAAAGGCAACATACAGACATCCAGGAGGGCAGGCAGGCATGCAGGCAGCTCTGGCCTGGGCTCCCTGGATCCCGGGCACAACTCCACCTGTCTTCTCTTGGCTGCCAGCCCTTAGGTCCCTTGTCGGTCAGCACTGGCTTCCCATCCTTCCGTCCCTCTGTGTCAGGGCCCAGGCGTCTGGGCGCTGCTGGCTGACCGAGTGGCAGGGCAGTTGGGCTGCCCAGTGCCAGTGTGGCCAGCACAGAATGCCAGGGGCTAGGACATCACAGAGGGCTCCTGTGGTTGCTAGGCCACGGGGACCCCGCCCATCCAGTTGACCAGCAGCCATGACCCCCACTCTCAACTTGACCTTGAGGGGTGGTGGCCAGCCACCAGAGCCAGAGCCCCAGGCCAAAGCAGGTGCAGGTCAGCCGGGCCAAGGGGTTATGGGCAGATTGGTGTGTGTCTGGGCATGGGGCTGGCATCTGAGATCCAGGGCTGGGGACCAAGGTCCGCCAGGCCCCTGTCCCACCATTTGCACTGACACACAGTCTTGCTGACTGACTGACAGTCCCCGCCCCAGAGATACCCACACCAGGTCCCTGGGTGCCCTGAGCTGCCCCGGAGGATTGGTGGGTGCCTGCCTGGACACATGCCTCCGTAAGGGAGGCCTCTATTAATCCCATTGCCTACTGATAGCTGCCCTCCTGCCCCTCCTCCTCCTCCTGCTCCTCCTCCTCCTCCTCCTCTTCTTCCTCCTCCTCCTCCTCCTCCTCCTCCTCCTCCTCCTCCTCCACCTCCTCCTCCTTCTCTTCCTCATCCTCAGAGGGACTCACTCAGGGCCCTTGGTCTAGGCAAGCCAGGGCTGCTGCTCTGGCTGCTGCAGCTTCTATCCAGTGGGTGGGTGCAGGAATCTGTTCCTGTCAATCCCTGGTTCCTGGGACCTTCCATGCCTCCAGCTCCCCCCACTCTCTACTCCAGACCCCTCCACAAGGATGCCCCCTTTCCCCTTGCCCTCTCTCCCCAGGCTCCCCAACTAACATCTACTGTGTGCCTCCCTGCACTACTTTACTGCCACCCTGCTTCTGCGCTTCAGCCCTGGGGGCCCAGAGCCAGCCCAGCTGCCATCTCACCGTCCAGCAGGGGGACCTGCCCTAACCCCCTGCCACCACACCCACACACACTGCCCTGCACACACTCACGGGCTCCCGTGCCTGCAGCCTGCCTCTGAAACAGTCTCCTTCTGCCCCCTAGCCCCCTTACAGCCTCTGCCACGGCCCCCCACAGACACCTGGGCATGAGCAGCACAGACATGCAACAAGCTCCACTCGCCCCTACTCCATTTGCTCTATGGTTGGTCAAGAACCTTTTTTGCATGCTGTAGGGGAGGGAGTTGAGAAAGTCCAATGTCCTGGGGAGCAAGAACTGCAAACAGTCCATCTACAATGTAACATTTGGTTCTCAGGCCGCCCAATCCCTAGTGCGCTGTGCAGACTTTTGACTGGCCAAAACACTCCATCTGAGAGTGAGATCTGGCTGGGCTAGTGGCTCTTTCTGTGGACTAGGACACAGAAAGACAGGGTTTTCAGGTTCAAAACCTGTACTTCCCAGAAGATGGTCATTCGCTACGGGTAAAAAAAAAAAAAAAAAAAAAAAAAAAAAAGGTTTTTTATTTATTATTTTTCCCCCTGCCTGGGTAACCTGTCTGCTGCTTGTTTCTCAGTGGAAAAAGGGAAAGATCTTTTTTGGAGGGAAAAGGACCAAAATGCAGGCAGGTGGACTCCGTGGACGGTGGATGGGGAGTTTACTCCTGCCCTGGCACTAGAGCCCCAGCTGCTGTTCCAGGTGCTCTCTGATACCAGAGATCTCCGTGTGTCGTGTCATGACACTGTCTCCAGGACTGACCCTCAGGATAAGGAGATTTTAAACGAGGCAGGTCATATTGCCTTCAAAAGTAAATCCAGGGAGGTTTGGCTGTATGTCAGAGGGTTAAGGCCTTGTGGCGCTCTCGAAAAGAGGGGACAGGTGGAAGGGTCTGGGGTCTGGTGCCCAGACCCCCACCTGCAGGGGAGTCGCTTTACAGGGTGTGAAGCTGGTCTTTAGGGGCTCTATCTTTCTCTCCCACTCTGTATTTCCCCTGCTCTCTCCTTTTCTCTGTGTCTGATGCAAGGTCAAAACAACAACAACAACCACAACAATAACCACCACAGTGACCAAGCAACAAGGGCAGCGAAAGGGGAATAAAAGAGTGCAGGGGCTGTGGATTATTTGTGGCGCAGGCACTGAGCTGAGGCAATAACCCCTTGAGGCAATCAATCAATCAATCAACGAATAAGTAATACAGGTAACAGAGATGTATATGTCCCTGTGTGCTTCCAGAGTTAATGTAAATGCACTTTTGTTTATTTCTTCATTTATTTATTACCTTGCCACGAGAATTTCTTTTCATTGCTAAAAAAAAAGTGTCCCATCAAGGGTACCAGGTGGTGCCACACCCAGTTAAGCACTCATGTTACAATGCAGGGGGACTGGGCTTCAAGACCCTGGTCCCCACCTGCCGGGGGAAGTCTTTACAAGTGGTGCAGAAATGCTACAGGTGACTCTCTCTGTGTCACAAACTCTCTATCCCTCCCTTCCCTCTCAATTCCTGTCTATTTATTCCAGTAAATAATCAAGAAAATTGAAAGTAAAAAAAGAAAAAGGAAAAGGAAATATTCCACTACTTCAATGGGGCTACTCAGGACAATGCTTTCCTTGTTAAGATCCTCATAGCATAGCATATGCAGAAAGGCAAAGACGCCATGTATTTTTTAACCCAGTTTTTATATTTATTTATTTATTTATTAAGTGCTTATTCATTTTTGTTATTGATGAATTAATGTTTTACATTTGACATAGACTCTGGCTCTGACACCAGCGGTCTCAAGTACCCCTAGATGGTACTCTGCCTCTACAAAACCAATACATTGAGCTATCCATGCATCCATCCATCCACCCATCAATCTATACATCCATCCATCCATCCATCCATGCATCCATCCATCCAGCCAGCCATCCATCCATCCATCCATCCATCCATCCATCCATCCATCCATCCACCAGTCAACCAAGCTAAGTACAAAAGGAGATCTCTCCTTGAATGGTGAAGACAAACCAGGATGCATAGGTAGGTTGCAAAGGGGCGAGTTCGGCTGAATAGGGCAGAGGGGCTGAACCAGGGAATGTGTTGGGGGGTGTGGGTGTGGTGAGCTGGAGATCTGTGAGTTGGGTCACCTCTGGGGCAGGGAGGGGGTGGAAGGGGTTGCGAACAGCTGTCACTGGAGAACCATCACAAGTGCTGGAGCTGTTGAGCAGGGCACCCGCAAGAGAAGACAGACAAAGGAGAGAAGCAAAGTGCAGAGGAGAGGAGAGGGGAGAGGATGGTGAGGGCAGGAGAGGACAGGAGAGGACAGGAGAGGACAGGAGTGGAGGGGACCTGAGAAACCTACCTGGACAAAGGCAACATACAGACATCCAGGAGGGCAGGCAGGCATGCAGGCAGCTCTGGCCTGGGCTCCCTGGATCCCGGGCACAACTCCACCTGTCTTCTCTTGGCTGCCAGCCCTTAGGTCCCTTGTCGGTCAGCACTGGCTTCCCATCCTTCCGTCCCTCTGTGTCAGGGCCCAGGCGTCTGGGCGCTGCTGGCTGACCGAGTGGCAGGGCAGTTGGGCTGCCCAGTGCCAGTGTGGCCAGCACAGAATGCCAGGGGCTAGGACATCACAGAGGGCTCCTGTGGTTGCTAGGCCACGGGGACCCCGCCCATCCAGTTGACCAGCAGCCATGACCCCCACTCTCAACTTGACCTTGAGGGGTGGTGGCCAGCCACCAGAGCCAGAGCCCCAGGCCAAAGCAGGTGCAGGTCAGCCGGGCCAAGGGGTTATGGGCAGATTGGTGTGTGTCTGGGCATGGGGCTGGCATCTGAGATCCAGGGCTGGGGACCAAGGTCCGCCAGGCCCCTGTCCCACCATTTGCACTGACACACAGTCTTGCTGACTGACTGACAGTCCCCGCCCCAGAGATACCCACACCAGGTCCCTGGGTGCCCTGAGCTGCCCCGGAGGATTGGTGGGTGCCTGCCTGGACACATGCCTCCGTAAGGGAGGCCTCTATTAATCCCATTGCCTACTGATAGCTGCCCTCCTGCCCCTCCTCCTCCTCCTGCTCCTCCTCCTCCTCCTCCTCTTCTTCCTCCTCCTCCTCCTCCTCCTCCTCCTCCTCCTCCTCCTCCTCCACCTCCTCCTCCTTCTCTTCCTCATCCTCAGAGGGACTCACTCAGGGCCCTTGGTCTAGGCAAGCCAGGGCTGCTGCTCTGGCTGCTGCAGCTTCTATCCAGTGGGTGGGTGCAGGAATCTGTTCCTGTCAATCCCTGGTTCCTGGGACCTTCCATGCCTCCAGCTCCCCCCACTCTCTACTCCAGACCCCTCCACAAGGATGCCCCCTTTCCCCTTGCCCTCTCTCCCCAGGCTCCCCAACTAACATCTACTGTGTGCCTCCCTGCACTACTTTACTGCCACCCTGCTTCTGCGCTTCAGCCCTGGGGGCCCAGAGCCAGCCCAGCTGCCATCTCACCGTCCAGCAGGGGGACCTGCCCTAACCCCCTGCCACCACACCCACACACACTGCCCTGCACACACTCACGGGCTCCCGTGCCTGCAGCCTGCCTCTGAAACAGTCTCCTTCTGCCCCCTAGCCCCCTTACAGCCTCTGCCACGGCCCCCCACAGACACCTGGGCATGAGCAGCACAGACATGCAACAAGCTCCACTCGCCCCTACTCCATTTGCTCTATGGTTGGTCAAGAACCTTTTTTGCATGCTGTAGGGGAGGGAGTTGAGAAAGTCCAATGTCCTGGGGAGCAAGAACTGCAAACAGTCCATCTACAATGTAACATTTGGTTCTCAGGCCGCCCAATCCCTAGTGCGCTGTGCAGACTTTTGACTGGCCAAAACACTCCATCTGAGAGTGAGATCTGGCTGGGCTAGTGGCTCTTTCTGTGGACTAGGACACAGAAAGACAGGGTTTTCAGGTTCAAAACCTGTACTTCCCAGAAGATGGTCATTCGCTACGGGTAAAAAAAAAAAAAAAAGGTTTTTTATTTATTATTTTTCCCCCTGCCTGGGTAACCTGTCTGCTGCTTGTTTCTCAGTGGAAAAAGGGAAAGATCTTTTTTGGAGGGAAAAGGACCAAAATGCAGGCAGGTGGACTCCGTGGACGGTGGATGGGGAGTTTACTCCTGCCCTGGCACTAGAGCCCCAGCTGCTGTTCCAGGTGCTCTCTGATACCAGAGATCTCCGTGTGTCGTGTCATGACACTGTCTCCAGGACTGACCCTCAGGATAAGGAGATTTTAAACGAGGCAGGTCATATTGCCTTCAAAAGTAAATCCAGGGAGGTTTGGCTGTATGTCAGAGGGTTAAGGCCTTGTGGCGCTCTCGAAAAGAGGGGACAGGTGGAAGGGTCTGGGGTCTGGTGCCCAGACCCCCACCTGCAGGGGAGTCGCTTTACAGGGTGTGAAGCTGGTCTTTAGGGGCTCTATCTTTCTCTCCCACTCTGTATTTCCCCTGCTCTCTCCTTTTCTCTGTGTCTGATGCAAGGTCAAAACAACAACAACAACCACAACAATAACCACCACAGTGACCAAGCAACAAGGGCAGCGAAAGGGGAATAAAAGATTGCAGGGGCTGTGGATTATTTGTGGCGCAGGCACTGAGCTGAGGCAATAACCCCTTGAGGCAATCAATCAATCAATCAACGAATAAGTAATACAGGTAACAGAGATGTATATGTCCCTGTGTGCTTCCAGAGTTAATGTAAATGCACTTTTGTTTATTTCTTCATTTATTTATTACCTTGCCACGAGAATTTCTTTTCATTGCTAAAAAAAAAGTGTCCCATCAAGGGTACCAGGTGGTGCCACACCCAGTTAAGCACTCATGTTACAATGCAGGGGGACTGGGCTTCAAGACCCTGGTCCCCACCTGCCGGGGGAAGTCTTTACAAGTGGTGCAGAAATGCTACAGGTGACTCTCTCTGTGTCACAAACTCTCTATCCCTCCCTTCCCTCTCAATTCCTGTCTATTTATTCCAGTAAATAATCAAGAAAATTGAAAGTAAAAAAAGAAAAAGGAAAAGGAAATATTCCACTACTTCAATGGGGCTACTCAGGACAATGCTTTCCTTGTTAAGATCCTCATAGCATAGCATATGCAGAAAGGCAAAGACGCCATGTATTTTTTAACCCAGTTTTTATATTTATTTATTTATTTATTAAGTGCTTATTCATTTTTGTTATTGATGAATTAATGTTTTACATTTGACATAGACTCTGGCTCTGACACCAGCGGTCTCAAGTACCCCTAGATGGTACTCTGCCTCTACAAAACCAATACATTGAGCTATCCATGCATCCATCCATCCACCCATCAATCTATACATCCATCCATCCATCCATCCATGCATCCATCCATCCAGCCATCCATCCATCCATCCATCCATCCATCCATCCATCCATCCATCCATCCACCAGTCAACCAAGCTAAGTACAAAAGGAGATCTCTCCTTGAATGGTGAAGACAAACCAGGATGCATAGGTAGGTTGCAAAGGGGCGAGTTCGGCTGAATAGGGCAGAGGGGCTGAACCAGGGAATGTGTTGGGGGGTGTGGGTGTGGTGAGCTGGAGATCTGTGAGTTGGGTCACCTCTGGGGCAGGGAGGGGGTGGAAGGGGTTGCGAACAGCTGTCACTGGAGAACCATCACAAGTGCTGGAGCTGTTGAGCAGGGCACCCGCAAGAGAAGACAGACAAAGGAGAGAAGCAAAGTGCAGAGGAGAGGAGAGGGGAGAGGATGGTGAGGGCAGGAGAGGACAGGAGAGGACAGGAGAGGACAGGAGTGGAGGGGACCTGAGAAACCTACCTGGACAAAGGCAACATACAGACATCCAGGAGGGCAGGCAGGCATGCAGGCAGCTCTGGCCTGGGCTCCCTGGATCCCGGGCACAACTCCACCTGTCTTCTCTTGGCTGCCAGCCCTTAGGTCCCTTGTCGGTCAGCACTGGCTTGCCATCCTTCCGTCCCTCTGTGTCAGGGCCCAGGCGTCTGGGCGCTGCTGGCTGACCGAGTGGCAGGGCAGTTGGGCTGCCCAGTGCCAGTGTGGCCAGCACAGAATGCCAGGGGCTAGGACATCACAGAGGGCTCCTGTGGTTGCTAGGCCACGGGGACCCCGCCCATCCAGTTGACCAGCAGCCATGACCCCCACTCTCAACTTGACCTTGAGGGGTGGTGGCCAGCCACCAGAGCCAGAGCCCCAGGCCAAAGCAGGTGCAGGTCAGCCGGGCCAAGGGGTTATGGGCAGATTGGTGTGTGTCTGGGCATGGGGCTGGCATCTGAGATCCAGGGCTGGGGACCAAGGTCCGCCAGGCCCCTGTCCCACCATTTGCACTGACACACAGTCTTGCTGACTGACTGACAGTCCCCGCCCCAGAGATACCCACACCAGGTCCCTGGGTGCCCTGAGCTGCCCCGGAGGATTGGTGGGTGCCTGCCTGGACACATGCCTCCGTAAGGGAGGCCTCTATTAATCCCATTGCCTACTGATAGCTGCCCTCCTGCCCCTCCTCCTCCTCCTGCTCCTCCTCCTCCTCCTCCTCTTCTTCCTCCTCCTCCTCCTCCTCCTCCTCCTCCTCCTCCACCTCCTCCTCCTTCTCTTCCTCATCCTCAGAGGGACTCACTCAGGGCCCTTGGTCTAGGCAAGCCAGGGCTGCTGCTCTGGCTGCTGCAGCTTCTATCCAGTGGGTGGGTGCAGGAATCTGTTCCTGTCAATCCCTGGTTCCTGGGACCTTCCACGCCTCCAGCTCCCCCCACTCTCTACTCCAGACCCCTCCACAAGGATGCCCCCTTTCCCCTTGCCCTCTCTCCCCAGGCTCCCCAACTAACATCTACTGTGTGCCTCCCTGCACTACTTTACTGCCACCCTGCTTCTGCGCTTCAGCCCTGGGGGCCCAGAGCCAGCCCAGCTGCCATCTCACCGTCCAGCAGGGGGACCTGCCCTAACCCCCTGCCACCACACCCACACACACTGCCCTGCACACACTCACGGGCTCCCGTGCCTGCAGCCTGCCTCTGAAACAGTCTCCTTCTGCCCCCTAGCCCCCTTACAGCCTCTGCCACGGCCCCCCACAGACACCTGGGCATGAGCAGCACAGACATGCAACAAGCTCCACTCGCCCCTACTCCATTTGCTCTATGGTTGGTCAAGAACCTTTTTTGCATGCTGTAGGGGAGGGAGTTGAGAAAGTCCAATGTCCTGGGGAGCAAGAACTGCAAACAGTCCATCTACAATGTAACATTTGGTTCTCAGGCCGCCCAATCCCTAGTGCGCTGTGCAGACTTTTGACTGGCAAAAACACTCCATCTGAGAGTGAGATCTGGCTGGGCTAGTGGCTCTTTCTGTGGACTAGGACACAGAAAGACAGGGTTTTCAGGTTCAAAACCTGTACTTCCCAGAAGATGGTCATTCGCTACGGGTAAAAAAAAAAAAAAAAAAAAAAAAAAAAAAAAAAAAAAAGGTTTTTTATTTATTATTTTTCCCCCTGCCTGGGTAACCTGTCTGCTGCTTGTTTCTCAGTGGAAAAAGGGAAAGATCTTTTTTGGAGGGAAAAGGACCAAAATGCAGGCAGGTGGACTCCGTGGACGGTGGATGGGGAGTTTACTCCTGCCCTGGCACTAGAGCCCCAGCTGCTGTTCCAGGTGCTCTCTGATACCAGAGATCTCCGTGTGTCGTGTCATGACACTGTCTCCAGGACTGACCCTCAGGATAAGGAGATTTTAAACGAGGCAGGTCATATTGCCTTCAAAAGTAAATCCAGGGAGGTTTGGCTGTATGTCAGAGGGTTAAGGCCTTGTGGCGCTCTCGAAAAGAGGGGACAGGTGGAAGGGTCTGGGGTCTGGTGCCCAGACCCCCACCTGCAGGGGAGTCGCTTTACAGGGTGTGAAGCTGGTCTTTAGGGGCTCTATCTTTCTCTCCCACTCTGTATTTCCCCTGCTCTCTCCTTTTCTCTGTGTCTGATGCAAGGTCAAAACAACAACAACAACCACAACAATAACCACCACAGTGACCAAGCAACAAGGGCAGCGAAAGGGGAATAAAAGAGTGCAGGGGCTGTGGATTATTTGTGGCGCAGGCACTGAGCTGAGGCAATAACCCCTTGAGGCAATCAATCAATCAATCAACGAATAAGTAATACAGGTAACAGAGATGTATATGTCCCTGTGTGCTTCCAGAGTTAATGTAAATGCACTTTTGTTTATTTCTTCATTTATTTATTACCTTGCCACGAGAATTTCTTTTCATTGCTAAAAAAAAAGTGTCCCATCAAGGGTACCAGGTGGTGCCACACCCAGTTAAGCACTCATGTTACAATGCAGGGGGACTGGGCTTCAAGACCCTGGTCCCCACCTGCCGGGGGAAGTCTTTACAAGTGGTGCAGAAATGCTACAGGTGACTCTCTCTGTGTCACAAACTCTCTATCCCTCCCTTCCCTCTCAATTCCTGTCTATTTATTCCAGTAAATAATCAAGAAAATTGAAAGTAAAAAAAGAAAAAGGAAAAGGAAATATTCCACTACTTCAATGGGGCTACTCAGGACAATGCTTTCCTTGTTAAGATCCTCATAGCATAGCATATGCAGAAAGGCAAAGACGCCATGTATTTTTTAACCCAGTTTTTATATTTATTTATTTATTTATTAAGTGCTTATTCATTTTTGTTATTGATGAATTAATGTTTTACATTTGACATAGACTCTGGCTCTGACACCAGCGGTCTCAAGTACCCCTAGATGGTACTCTGCCTCTACAAAACCAATACATTGAGCTATCCATGCATCCATCCATCCACCCATCAATCTATACATCCATCCATCCATCCATCCATGCATCCATCCATCCAGCCATCCATCCATCCATCCATCCATCCATCCATCCATCCACCAGTCAACCAAGCTAAGTACAAAAGGAGATCTCTCCTTGAATGGTGAAGACAAACCAGGATGCATAGGTAGGTTGCAAAGGGGCGAGTTCGGCTGAATAGGGCAGAGGGGCTGAACCAGGGAATGTGTTGGGGGGTGTGGGTGTGGTGAGCTGGAGATCTGTGAGTTGGGTCACCTCTGGGGCAGGGAGGGGGTGGAAGGGGTTGCGAACAGCTGTCACTGGAGAACCATCACAAGTGCTGGAGCTGTTGAGCAGGGCACCCGCAAGAGAAGACAGACAAAGGAGAGAAGCAAAGTGCAGAGGAGAGGAGAGGGGAGAGGATGGTGAGGGCAGGAGAGGACAGGAGAGGACAGGAGAGGACAGGAGTGGAGGGGACCTGAGAAACCTACCTGGACAAAGGCAACATACAGACATCCAGGAGGGCAGGCAGGCATGCAGGCAGCTCTGGCCTGGGCTCCCTGGATCCCGGGCACAACTCCACCTGTCTTCTCTTGGCTGCCAGCCCTTAGGTCCCTTGTCGGTCAGCACTGGCTTGCCATCCTTCCGTCCCTCTGTGTCAGGGCCCAGGCGTCTGGGCGCTGCTGGCTGACCGAGTGGCAGGGCAGTTGGGCTGCCCAGTGCCAGTGTGGCCAGCACAGAATGCCAGGGGCTAGGACATCACAGAGGGCTCCTGTGGTTGCTAGGCCACGGGGACCCCGCCCATCCAGTTGACCAGCAGCCATGACCCCCACTCTCAACTTGACCTTGAGGGGTGGTGGCCAGCCACCAGAGCCAGAGCCCCAGGCCAAAGCAGGTGCAGGTCAGCCGGGCCAAGGGGTTATGGGCAGATTGGTGTGTGTCTGGGCATGGGGCTGGCATCTGAGATCCAGGGCTGGGGACCAAGGTCCGCCAGGCCCCTGTCCCACCATTTGCACTGACACACAGTCTTGCTGACTGACTGACAGTCCCCGCCCCAGAGATACCCACACCAGGTCCCTGGGTGCCCTGAGCTGCCCCGGAGGATTGGTGGGTGCCTGCCTGGACACATGCCTCCGTAAGGGAGGCCTCTATTAATCCCATTGCCTACTGATAGCTGCCCTCCTGCCCCTCCTCCTCCTCCTGCTCCTCCTCCTCCTCCTCCTCTTCTTCCTCCTCCTCCTCCTCCTCCTCCTCCTCCTCCTCCTCCACCTCCTCCTCCTTCTCTTCCTCATCCTCAGAGGGACTCACTCAGGGCCCTTGGTCTAGGCAAGCCAGGGCTGCTGCTCTGGCTGCTGCAGCTTCTATCCAGTGGGTGGGTGCAGGAATCTGTTCCTGTCAATCCCTGGTTCCTGGGACCTTCCACGCCTCCAGCTCCCCCCACTCTCTACTCCAGACCCCTCCACAAGGATGCCCCCTTTCCCCTTGCCCTCTCTCCCCAGGCTCCCCAACTAACATCTACTGTGTGCCTCCCTGCACTACTTTACTGCCACCCTGCTTCTGCGCTTCAGCCCTGGGGGCCCAGAGCCAGCCCAGCTGCCATCTCACCGTCCAGCAGGGGGACCTGCCCTAACCCCCTGCCACCACACCCACACACACTGCCCTGCACACACTCACGGGCTCCCGTGCCTGCAGCCTGCCTCTGAAACAGTCTCCTTCTGCCCCCTAGCCCCCTTACAGCCTCTGCCACGGCCCCCCACAGACACCTGGGCATGAGCAGCACAGACATGCAACAAGCTCCACTCGCCCCTACTCCATTTGCTCTATGGTTGGTCAAGAACCTTTTTTGCATGCTGTAGGGGAGGGAGTTGAGAAAGTCCAATGTCCTGGGGAGCAAGAACTGCAAACAGTCCATCTACAATGTAACATTTGGTTCTCAGGCCGCCCAATCCCTAGTGCGCTGTGCAGACTTTTGACTGGCCAAAACACTCCATCTGAGAGTGAGATCTGGCTGGGCTAGTGGCTCTTTCTGTGGACTAGGACACAGAAAGACAGGGTTTTCAGGTTCAAAACCTGTACTTCCCAGAAGATGGTCATTCGCTACGGGTAAAAAAAAAAAAAAAAGGTTTTTTATTTATTATTTTTCCCCCTGCCTGGGTAACCTGTCTGCTGCTTGTTTCTCAGTGGAAAAAGGGAAAGATCTTTTTTGGAGGGAAAAGGACCAAAATGCAGGCAGGTGGACTCCGTGGACGGTGGATGGGGAGTTTACTCCTGCCCTGGCACTAGAGCCCCAGCTGCTGTTCCAGGTGCTCTCTGATACCAGAGATCTCCGTGTGTCGTGTCATGACACTGTCTCCAGGACTGACCCTCAGGATAAGGAGATTTTAAACGAGGCAGGTCATATTGCCTTCAAAAGTAAATCCAGGGAGGTTTGGCTGTATGTCAGAGGGTTAAGGCCTTGTGGCGCTCTCGAAAAGAGGGGACAGGTGGAAGGGTCTGGGGTCTGGTGCCCAGACCCCCACCTGCAGGGGAGTCGCTTTACAGGGTGTGAAGCTGGTCTTTAGGGGCTCTATCTTTCTCTCCCACTCTGTATTTCCCCTGCTCTCTCCTTTTCTCTGTGTCTGATGCAAGGTCAAAACAACAACAACAACCACAACAATAACCACCACAGTGACCAAGCAACAAGGGCAGCGAAAGGGGAATAAAAGAGTGCAGGGGCTGTGGATTATTTGTGGCGCAGGCACTGAGCTGAGGCAATAACCCCTTGAGGCAATCAATCAATCAATCAACGAATAAGTAATACAGGTAACAGAGATGTATATGTCCCTGTGTGCTTCCAGAGTTAATGTAAATGCACTTTTGTTTATTTCTTCATTTATTTATTACCTTGCCACGAGAATTTCTTTTCATTGCTAAAAAAAAAGTGTCCCATCAAGGGTACCAGGTGGTGCCACACCCAGTTAAGCACTCATGTTACAATGCAGGGGGACTGGGCTTCAAGACCCTGGTCCCCACCTGCCGGGGGAAGTCTTTACAAGTGGTGCAGAAATGCTACAGGTGACTCTCTCTGTGTCACAAACTCTCTATCCCTCCCTTCCCTCTCAATTCCTGTCTATTTATTCCAGTAAATAATCAAGAAAATTGAAAGTAAAAAAAGAAAAAGGAAAAGGAAATATTCCACTACTTCAATGGGGCTACTCAGGACAATGCTTTCCTTGTTAAGATCCTCATAGCATAGCATATGCAGAAAGGCAAAGACGCCATGTATTTTTTAACCCAGTTTTTATATTTATTTATTTATTTATTAAGTGCTTATTCATTTTTGTTATTGATGAATTAATGTTTTACATTTGACATAGACTCTGGCTCTGACACCAGCGGTCTCAAGTACCCCTAGATGGTACTCTGCCTCTACAAAACCAATACATTGAGCTATCCATGCATCCATCCATCCACCCATCAATCTATACATCCATCCATCCATCCATCCATGCATCCATCCATCCAGCCATCCATCCATCCATCCATCCATCCATCCATCCATCCACCAGTCAACCAAGCTAAGTACAAAAGGAGATCTCTCCTTGAATGGTGAAGACAAACCAGGATGCATAGGTAGGTTGCAAAGGGGCGAGTTCGGCTGAATAGGGCAGAGGGGCTGAACCAGGGAATGTGTTGGGGGGTGTGGGTGTGGTGAGCTGGAGATCTGTGAGTTGGGTCACCTCTGGGGCAGGGAGGGGGTGGAAGGGGTTGCGAACAGCTGTCACTGGAGAACCATCACAAGTGCTGGAGCTGTTGAGCAGGGCACCCGCAAGAGAAGACAGACAAAGGAGAGAAGCAAAGTGCAGAGGAGAGGAGAGGGGAGAGGATGGTGAGGGCAGGAGAGGACAGGAGAGGACAGGAGAGGACAGGAGTGGAGGGGACCTGAGAAACCTACCTGGACAAAGGCAACATACAGACATCCAGGAGGGCAGGCAGGCATGCAGGCAGCTCTGGCCTGGGCTCCCTGGATCCCGGGCACAACTCCACCTGTCTTCTCTTGGCTGCCAGCCCTTAGGTCCCTTGTCGGTCAGCACTGGCTTGCCATCCTTCCGTCCCTCTGTGTCAGGGCCCAGGCGTCTGGGCGCTGCTGGCTGACCGAGTGGCAGGGCAGTTGGGCTGCCCAGTGCCAGTGTGGCCAGCACAGAATGCCAGGGGCTAGGACATCACAGAGGGCTCCTGTGGTTGCTAGGCCACGGGGACCCCGCCCATCCAGTTGACCAGCAGCCATGACCCCCACTCTCAACTTGACCTTGAGGGGTGGTGGCCAGCCACCAGAGCCAGAGCCCCAGGCCAAAGCAGGTGCAGGTCAGCCGGGCCAAGGGGTTATGGGCAGATTGGTGTGTGTCTGGGCATGGGGCTGGCATCTGAGATCCAGGGCTGGGGACCAAGGTCCGCCAGGCCCCTGTCCCACCATTTGCACTGACACACAGTCTTGCTGACTGACTGACAGTCCCCGCCCCAGAGATACCCACACCAGGTCCCTGGGTGCCCTGAGCTGCCCCGGAGGATTGGTGGGTGCCTGCCTGGACACATGCCTCCGTAAGGGAGGCCTCTATTAATCCCATTGCCTACTGATAGCTGCCCTCCTGCCCCTCCTCCTCCTCCTGCTCCTCCTCCTCCTCCTCCTCTTCTTCCTCCTCCTCCTCCTCCTCCTCCTCCTCCTCCTCCTCCACCTCCTCCTCCTTCTCTTCCTCATCCTCAGAGGGACTCACTCAGGGCCCTTGGTCTAGGCAAGCCAGGGCTGCTGCTCTGGCTGCTGCAGCTTCTATCCAGTGGGTGGGTGCAGGAATCTGTTCCTGTCAATCCCTGGTTCCTGGGACCTTCCACGCCTCCAGCTCCCCCCACTCTCTACTCCAGACCCCTCCACAAGGATGCCCCCTTTCCCCTTGCCCTCTCTCCCCAGGCTCCCCAACTAACATCTACTGTGTGCCTCCCTGCACTACTTTACTGCCACCCTGCTTCTGCGCTTCAGCCCTGGGGGCCCAGAGCCAGCCCAGCTGCCATCTCACCGTCCAGCAGGGGGACCTGCCCTAACCCCCTGCCACCACACCCACACACACTGCCCTGCACACACTCACGGGCTCCCGTGCCTGCAGCCTGCCTCTGAAACAGTCTCCTTCTGCCCCCTAGCCCCCTTACAGCCTCTGCCACGGCCCCCCACAGACACCTGGGCATGAGCAGCACAGACATGCAACAAGCTCCACTCGCCCCTACTCCATTTGCTCTATGGTTGGTCAAGAACCTTTTTTGCATGCTGTAGGGGAGGGAGTTGAGAAAGTCCAATGTCCTGGGGAGCAAGAACTGCAAACAGTCCATCTACAATGTAACATTTGGTTCTCAGGCCGCCCAATCCCTAGTGCGCTGTGCAGACTTTTGACTGGCCAAAACACTCCATCTGAGAGTGAGATCTGGCTGGGCTAGTGGCTCTTTCTGTGGACTAGGACACAGAAAGACAGGGTTTTCAGGTTCAAAACCTGTACTTCCCAGAAGATGGTCATTCGCTACGGGTAAAAAAAAAAAAAAAAGGTTTTTTATTTATTATTTTTCCCCCTGCCTGGGTAACCTGTCTGCTGCTTGTTTCTCAGTGGAAAAAGGGAAAGATCTTTTTTGGAGGGAAAAGGACCAAAATGCAGGCAGGTGGACTCCGTGGACGGTGGATGGGGAGTTTACTCCTGCCCTGGCACTAGAGCCCCAGCTGCTGTTCCAGGTGCTCTCTGATACCAGAGATCTCCGTGTGTCGTGTCATGACACTGTCTCCAGGACTGACCCTCAGGATAAGGAGATTTTAAACGAGGCAGGTCATATTGCCTTCAAAAGTAAATCCAGGGAGGTTTGGCTGTATGTCAGAGGGTTAAGGCCTTGTGGCGCTCTCGAAAAGAGGGGACAGGTGGAAGGGTCTGGGGTCTGGTGCCCAGACCCCCACCTGCAGGGGAGTCGCTTTACAGGGTGTGAAGCTGGTCTTTAGGGGCTCTATCTTTCTCTCCCACTCTGTATTTCCCCTGCTCTCTCCTTTTCTCTGTGTCTGATGCAAGGTCAAAACAACAACAACAACCACAACAATAACCACCACAGTGACCAAGCAACAAGGGCAGCGAAAGGGGAATAAAAGAGTGCAGGGGCTGTGGATTATTTGTGGCGCAGGCACTGAGCTGAGGCAATAACCCCTTGAGGCAATCAATCAATCAATCAACGAATAAGTAATACAGGTAACAGAGATGTATATGTCCCTGTGTGCTTCCAGAGTTAATGTAAATGCACTTTTGTTTATTTCTTCATTTATTTATTACCTTGCCACGAGAATTTCTTTTCATTGCTAAAAAAAAAGTGTCCCATCAAGGGTACCAGGTGGTGCCACACCCAGTTAAGCACTCATGTTACAATGCAGGGGGACTGGGCTTCAAGACCCTGGTCCCCACCTGCCGGGGGAAGTCTTTACAAGTGGTGCAGAAATGCTACAGGTGACTCTCTCTGTGTCACAAACTCTCTATCCCTCCCTTCCCTCTCAATTCCTGTCTATTTATTCCAGTAAATAATCAAGAAAATTGAAAGTAAAAAAAGAAAAAGGAAAAGGAAATATTCCACTACTTCAATGGGGCTACTCAGGACAATGCTTTCCTTGTTAAGATCCTCATAGCATAGCATATGCAGAAAGGCAAAGACGCCATGTATTTTTTAACCCAGTTTTTATATTTATTTATTTATTTATTAAGTGCTTATTCATTTTTGTTATTGATGAATTAATGTTTTACATTTGACATAGACTCTGGCTCTGACACCAGCGGTCTCAAGTACCCCTAGATGGTACTCTGCCTCTACAAAACCAATACATTGAGCTATCCATGCATCCATCCATCCACCCATCAATCTATACATCCATCCATCCATCCATCCATGCATCCATCCATCCAGCCAGCCAGCCAGCCATCCATCCATCCATCCATCCATCCATCCATCCATCCATCCACCAGTCAACCAAGCTAAGTACAAAAGGAGATCTCTCCTTGAATGGTGAAGACAAACCAGGATGCATAGGTAGGTTGCAAAGGGGCGAGTTCGGCTGAATAGGGCAGAGGGGCTGAACCAGGGAATGTGTTGGGGGGTGTGGGTGTGGTGAGCTGGAGATCTGTGAGTTGGGTCACCTCTGGGGCAGGGAGGGGGTGGAAGGGGTTGCGAACAGCTGTCACTGGAGAACCATCACAAGTGCTGGAGCTGTTGAGCAGGGCACCCGCAAGAGAAGACAGACAAAGGAGAGAAGCAAAGTGCAGAGGAGAGGAGAGGGGAGAGGATGGTGAGGGCAGGAGAGGACAGGAGAGGACAGGAGAGGACAGGAGTGGAGGGGACCTGAGAAACCTACCTGGACAAAGGCAACATACAGACATCCAGGAGGGCAGGCAGGCATGCAGGCAGCTCTGGCCTGGGCTCCCTGGATCCCGGGCACAACTCCACCTGTCTTCTCTTGGCTGCCAGCCCTTAGGTCCCTTGTCGGTCAGCACTGGCTTCCCATCCTTCCGTCCCTCTGTGTCAGGGCCCAGGCGTCTGGGCGCTGCTGGCTGACCGAGTGGCAGGGCAGTTGGGCTGCCCAGTGCCAGTGTGGCCAGCACAGAATGCCAGGGGCTAGGACATCACAGAGGGCTCCTGTGGTTGCTAGGCCACGGGGACCCCGCCCATCCAGTTGACCAGCAGCCATGACCCCCACTCTCAACTTGACCTTGAGGGGTGGTGGCCAGCCACCAGAGCCAGAGCCCCAGGCCAAAGCAGGTGCAGGTCAGCCGGGCCAAGGGGTTATGGGCAGATTGGTGTGTGTCTGGGCATGGGGCTGGCATCTGAGATCCAGGGCTGGGGACCAAGGTCCGCCAGGCCCCTGTCCCACCATTTGCACTGACACACAGTCTTGCTGACTGACTGACAGTCCCCGCCCCAGAGATACCCACACCAGGTCCCTGGGTGCCCTGAGCTGCCCCGGAGGATTGGTGGGTGCCTGCCTGGACACATGCCTCCGTAAGGGAGGCCTCTATTAATCCCATTGCCTACTGATAGCTGCCCTCCTGCCCCTCCTCCTCCTCCTGCTCCTCCTCCTCCTCCTCCTCTTCTTCCTCCTCCTCCTCCTCCTCCTCCTCCTCCTCCTCCTCCACCTCCTCCTCCTTCTCTTCCTCATCCTCAGAGGGACTCACTCAGGGCCCTTGGTCTAGGCAAGCCAGGGCTGCTGCTCTGGCTGCTGCAGCTTCTATCCAGTGGGTGGGTGCAGGAATCTGTTCCTGTCAATCCCTGGTTCCTGGGACCTTCCACGCCTCCAGCTCCCCCCACTCTCTACTCCAGACCCCTCCACAAGGATGCCCCCTTTCCCCTTGCCCTCTCTCCCCAGGCTCCCCAACTAACATCTACTGTGTGCCTCCCTGCACTACTTTACTGCCACCCTGCTTCTGCGCTTCAGCCCTGGGGGCCCAGAGCCAGCCCAGCTGCCATCTCACCGTCCAGCAGGGGGACCTGCCCTAACCCCCTGCCACCACACCCACACACACTGCCCTGCACACACTCACGGGCTCCCGTGCCTGCAGCCTGCCTCTGAAACAGTCTCCTTCTGCCCCCTAGCCCCCTTACAGCCTCTGCCACGGCCCCCCACAGACACCTGGGCATGAGCAGCACAGACATGCAACAAGCTCCACTCGCCCCTACTCCATTTGCTCTATGGTTGGTCAAGAACCTTTTTTGCATGCTGTAGGGGAGGGAGTTGAGAAAGTCCAATGTCCTGGGGAGCAAGAACTGCAAACAGTCCATCTACAATGTAACATTTGGTTCTCAGGCCGCCCAATCCCTAGTGCGCTGTGCAGACTTTTGACTGGCAAAAACACTCCATCTGAGAGTGAGATCTGGCTGGGCTAGTGGCTCTTTCTGTGGACTAGGACACAGAAAGACAGGGTTTTCAGGTTCAAAACCTGTACTTCCCAGAAGATGGTCATTCGCTACGGGTAAAAAAAAAAAAAAAAAAAAAAAAAAAAAGGTTTTTTATTTATTATTTTTCCCCC
Organism: Erinaceus europaeus; assembly: GCF_950295315.1. Lineage (NCBI taxonomy): Eukaryota > Metazoa > Chordata > Mammalia > Eulipotyphla > Erinaceidae > Erinaceus > Erinaceus europaeus. The sequence continues at coordinate 55,068 of NW_026647716.1, forward strand.
TGCCTGGGTAACCTGTCTGCTGCTTGTTTCTCAGTGGAAAAAGGGAAAGATCTTTTTTGGAGGGAAAAGGACCAAAATGCAGGCAGGTGGACTCCGTGGACGGTGGATGGGGAGTTTACTCCTGCCCTGGCACTAGAGCCCCAGCTGCTGTTCCAGGTGCTCTCTGATACCAGAGATCTCCGTGTGTCGTGTCATGACACTGTCTCCAGGACTGACCCTCAGGATAAGGAGATTTTAAACGAGGCAGGTCATATTGCCTTCAAAAGTAAATCCAGGGAGGTTTGGCTGTATGTCAGAGGGTTAAGGCCTTGTGGCGCTCTCGAAAAGAGGGGACAGGTGGAAGGGTCTGGGGTCTGGTGCCCAGACCCCCACCTGCAGGGGAGTCGCTTTACAGGGTGTGAAGCTGGTCTTTAGGGGCTCTATCTTTCTCTCCCACTCTGTATTTCCCCTGCTCTCTCCTTTTCTCTGTGTCTGATGCAAGGTCAAAACAACAACAACAACCACAACAATAACCACCACAGTGACCAAGCAACAAGGGCAGCGAAAGGGGAATAAAAGAGTGCAGGGGCTGTGGATTATTTGTGGCGCAGGCACTGAGCTGAGGCAATAACCCCTTGAGGCAATCAATCAATCAATCAATCAACGAATAAGTAATACAGGTAACAGAGATGTATATGTCCCTGTGTGCTTCCAGAGTTAATGTAAATGCACTTTTGTTTATTTCTTCATTTATTTATTACCTTGCCACGAGAATTTCTTTTCATTGCTAAAAAAAAAGTGTCCCATCAAGGGTACCAGGTGGTGCCACACCCAGTTAAGCACTCATGTTACAATGCAGGGGGACTGGGCTTCAAGACCCTGGTCCCCACCTGCCGGGGGAAGTCTTTACAAGTGGTGCAGAAATGCTACAGGTGACTCTCTCTGTGTCACAAACTCTCTATCCCTCCCTTCCCTCTCAATTCCTGTCTATTTATTCCAGTAAATAATCAAGAAAATTGAAAGTAAAAAAAGAAAAAGGAAAAGGAAATATTCCACTACTTCAATGGGGCTACTCAGGACAATGCTTTCCTCATAGCATAGCATATGCAGAAAGGCAAAGACGCCATGTATTTTTTAACCCAGTTTTTATATTTATTTATTTATTTATTAAGTGCTTATTCATTTTTGTTATTGATGAATTAATGTTTTACATTTGACATAGACTCTGGCTCTGACACCAGCGGTCTCAAGTACCCCTAGATGGTACTCTGCCTCTACAAAACCAATACATTGAGCTATCCATGCATCCATCCATCCATCCACCCATCAATCTATACATCCATCCATCCATCCATCCATGCATCCATCCATCCATCCAGCCAGCCATCCATCCATCCATCCATCCATCCATCCATCCACCAGTCAACCAAGCTAAGTACAAAAGGAGATCTCTCCTTGAATGGTGAAGACAAACCAGGATGCATAGGTAGGTTGCAAAGGGGCGAGTTCGGCTGAATAGGGCAGAGGGGCTGAACCAGGGAATGTGTTGGGGGGTGTGGGTGTGGTGAGCTGGAGATCTGTGAGTTGGGTCACCTCTGGGGCAGGGAGGGGGTGGAAGGGGTTGCGAACAGCTGTCACTGGAGAACCATCACAAGTGCTGGAGCTGTTGAGCAGGGCACCCGCAAGAGAAGACAGACAAAGGAGAGAAGCAAAGTGCAGAGGAGAGGAGAGGGGAGAGGATGGTGAGGGCAGGAGAGGACAGGAGAGGACAGGAGAGGACAGGAGTGGAGGGGACCTGAGAAACCTACCTGGACAAAGGCAACATACAGACATCCAGGAGGGCAGGCAGGCATGCAGGCAGCTCTGGCCTGGGCTCCCTGGATCCCGGGCACAACTCCACCTGTCTTCTCTTGGCTGCCAGCCCTTAGGTCCCTTGTCGGTCAGCACTGGCTTCCCATCCTTCCGTCCCTCTGTGTCAGGGCCCAGGCGTCTGGGCGCTGCTGGCTGACCGAGTGGCAGGGCAGTTGGGCTGCCCAGTGCCAGTGTGGCCAGCACAGAATGCCAGGGGCTAGGACATCACAGAGGGCTCCTGTGGTTGCTAGGCCACGGGGACCCCGCCCATCCAGTTGACCAGCAGCCATGACCCCCACTCTCAACTTGACCTTGAGGGGTGGTGGCCAGCCACCAGAGCCAGAGCCCCAGGCCAAAGCAGGTGCAGGTCAGCCGGGCCAGGTTATGGGCAGATTGGTGTGTGTCTGGGCATGGGGCTGGCATCTGAGATCCAGGGCTGGGGACCAAGGTCCGCCAGGCCCCTGTCCCACCATTTGCACTGACACACAGTCTTGCTGACTGACTGACAGTCCCCGCCCCAGAGATACCCACACCAGGTCCCTGGGTGCCCTGAGCTGCCCCGGAGGATTGGTGGGTGCCTGCCTGGACACATGCCTCCGTAAGGGAGGCCTCTATTAATCCCATTGCCTACTGATAGCTGCCCTCCTGCCCCTCCTCCTCCTCCTGCTCCTCCTCCTCCTCCTCCTCTTCTTCCTCCTCCTCCTCCTCCTCCTCCTCCTCCTCCTCCTCCTCCTCCACCTCCTCCTCCTTCTCTTCCTCATCCTCAGAGGGACTCACTCAGGGCCCTTGGTCTAGGCAAGCCAGGGCTGCTGCTCTGGCTGCTGCAGCTTCTATCCAGTGGGTGGGTGCAGGAATCTGTTCCTGTCAATCCCTGGTTCCTGGGACCTTCCAGGCCTCCAGCTCCCCCCACTCTCTACTCCAGACCCCTCCACAAGGATGCCCCCTTTCCCCTTGCCCTCTCTCCCCAGGCTCCCCAACTAACATCTACTGTGTGCCTCCCTGCACTACTTTACTGCCACCCTGCTTCTGCGCTTCAGCCCTGGGGGCCCAGAGCCAGCCCAGCTGCCATCTCACCGTCCAGCAGGGGGACCTGCCCTAACCCCCTGCCACCACACCCACACACACTGCCCTGCACACACTCACGGGCTCCCGTGCCTGCAGCCTGCCTCTGAAACAGTCTCCTTCTGCCCCCTAGCCCCCTTACAGCCTCTGCCACGGCCCCCCACAGACACCTGGGCATGAGCAGCACAGACATGCAACAAGCTCCACTCGCCCCTACTCCATTTGCTCTATGGTTGGTCAAGAACCTTTTTTGCATGCTGTAGGGGAGGGAGTTGAGAAAGTCCAATGTCCTGGGGAGCAAGAACTGCAAACAGTCCATCTACAATGTAACATTTGGTTCTCAGGCCGCCCAATCCCTAGTGCGCTGTGCAGACTTTTGACTGGCCAAAACACTCCATCTGAGAGTGAGATCTGGCTGGGCTAGTGGCTCTTTCTGTGGACTAGGACACAGAAAGACAGGGTTTTCAGGTTCAAAACCTGTACTTCCCAGAAGATGGTCATTCGCTACGGGTAAAAAAAAAAAAAAAAGGTTTTTTATTTATTATTTTTCCCCCTGCCTGGGTAACCTGTCTGCTGCTTGTTTCTCAGTGGAAAAAGGGAAAGATCTTTTTTGGAGGGAAAAGGACCAAAATGCAGGCAGGTGGACTCCGTGGACGGTGGATGGGGAGTTTACTCCTGCCCTGGCACTAGAGCCCCAGCTGCTGTTCCAGGTGCTCTCTGATACCAGAGATCTCCGTGTGTCGTGTCATGACACTGTCTCCAGGACTGACCCTCAGGATAAGGAGATTTTAAACGAGGCAGGTCATATTGCCTTCAAAAGTAAATCCAGGGAGGTTTGGCTGTATGTCAGAGGGTTAAGGCCTTGTGGCGCTCTCGAAAAGAGGGGACAGGTGGAAGGGTCTGGGGTCTGGTGCCCAGACCCCCACCTGCAGGGGAGTCGCTTTACAGGGTGTGAAGCTGGTCTTTAGGGGCTCTATCTTTCTCTCCCACTCTGTATTTCCCCTGCTCTCTCCTTTTCTCTGTGTCTGATGCAAGGTCAAAACAACAACAACAACCACAACAATAACCACCACAGTGACCAAGCAACAAGGGCAGCGAAAGGGGAATAAAAGAGTGCAGGGGCTGTGGATTATTTGTGGCGCAGGCACTGAGCTGAGGCAATAACCCCTTGAGGCAATCAATCAATCAATCAACGAATAAGTAATACAGGTAACAGAGATGTATATGTCCCTGTGTGCTTCCAGAGTTAATGTAAATGCACTTTTGTTTATTTCTTCATTTATTTATTACCTTGCCACGAGAATTTCTTTTCATTGCTAAAAAAAAAGTGTCCCATCAAGGGTACCAGGTGGTGCCACACCCAGTTAAGCACTCATGTTACAATGCAGGGGGACTGGGCTTCAAGACCCTGGTCCCCACCTGCCGGGGGAAGTCTTTACAAGTGGTGCAAAAATGCTACAGGTGACTCTCTCTGTGTCACAAACTCTCTATCCCTCCCTTCCCTCTCAATTCCTGTCTATTTATTCCAGTAAATAATCAAGAAAATTGAAAGTAAAAAAAGAAAAAGGAAAAGGAAATATTCCACTACTTCAATGGGGCTACTCAGGACAATGCTTTCCTTGTTAAGATCCTCATAGCATAGCATATGCAGAAAGGCAAAGACGCCATGTATTTTTTAACCCAGTTTTTATATTTATTTATTTATTTATTAAGTGCTTATTCATTTTTGTTATTGATGAATTAATGTTTTACATTTGACATAGACTCTGGCTCTGACACCAGCGGTCTCAAGTACCCCTAGATGGTACTCTGCCTCTACAAAACCAATACATTGAGCTATCCATGCATCCATCCATCCATCCACCCATCAATCTATACATCCATCCATCCATCCATCCATGCATCCATCCATCCAGCCAGCCAGCCATCCATCCATCCATCCATCCATCCATCCATCCACCAGTCAACCAAGCTAAGTACAAAAGGAGATCTCTCCTTGAATGGTGAAGACAAACCAGGATGCATAGGTAGGTTGCAAAGGGGCGAGTTCGGCTGAATAGGGCAGAGGGGCTGAACCAGGGAATGTGTTGGGGGGTGTGGGTGTGGTGAGCTGGAGATCTGTGAGTTGGGTCACCTCTGGGGCAGGGAGGGGGTGGAAGGGGTTGCGAACAGCTGTCACTGGAGAACCATCACAAGTGCTGGAGCTGTTGAGCAGGGCACCCGCAAGAGAAGACAGACAAAGGAGAGAAGCAAAGTGCAGAGGAGAGGAGAGGGGAGAGGATGGTGAGGGCAGGAGAGGACAGGAGAGGACAGGAGAGGACAGGAGTGGAGGGGACCTGAGAAACCTACCTGGACAAAGGCAACATACAGACATCCAGGAGGGCAGGCAGGCATGCAGGCAGCTCTGGCCTGGGCTCCCTGGATCCCGGGCACAACTCCACCTGTCTTCTCTTGGCTGCCAGCCCTTAGGTCCCTTGTCGGTCAGCACTGGCTTCCCATCCTTCCGTCCCTCTGTGTCAGGGCCCAGGCGTCTGGGCGCTGCTGGCTGACCGAGTGGCAGGGCAGTTGGGCTGCCCAGTGCCAGTGTGGCCAGCACAGAATGCCAGGGGCTAGGACATCACAGAGGGCTCCTGTGGTTGCTAGGCCACGGGGACCCCGCCCATCCAGTTGACCAGCAGCCATGACCCCCACTCTCAACTTGACCTTGAGGGGTGGTGGCCAGCCAACAGAGCCAGAGCCCCAGGCCAAAGCAGGTGCAGGTCAGCCGGGCCAAGGGGTTATGGGCAGATTGGTGTGTGTCTGGGCATGGGGCTGGCATCTGAGATCCAGGGCTGGGGACCAAGGTCCGCCAGGCCCCTGTCCCACCATTTGCACTGACACACAGTCTTGCTGACTGACTGACAGTCCCCGCCCCAGAGATACCCACACCAGGTCCCTGGGTGCCCTGAGCTGCCCCGGAGGATTGGTGGGTGCCTGCCTGGACACATGCCTCCGTAAGGGAGGCCTCTATTAATCCCATTGCCTACTGATAGCTGCCCTCCTGCCCCTCCTCCTCCTCCTGCTCCTCCTCCTCCTCCTCCTCTTCTTCCTCCTCCTCCTCCTCCTCCTCCTCCTCCTCCTCCTCCTCCACCTCCTCCTCCTTCTCTTCCTCATCCTCAGAGGGACTCACTCAGGGCCCTTGGTCTAGGCAAGCCAGGGCTGCTGCTCTGGCTGCTGCAGCTTCTATCCAGTGGGTGGGTGCAGGAATCTGTTCCTGTCAATCCCTGGTTCCTGGGACCTTCCACGCCTCCAGCTCCCCCCACTCTCTACTCCAGACCCCTCCACAAGGATGCCCCCTTTCCCCTTGCCCTCTCTCCCCAGGCTCCCCAACTAACATCTACTGTGTGCCTCCCTGCACTACTTTACTGCCACCCTGCTTCTGCGCTTCAGCCCTGGGGGCCCAGAGCCAGCCCAGCTGCCATCTCACTGTCCAGCAGGGGGACCTGCCCTAACCCCCTGCCACCACACCCACACACACTGCCCTGCACACACTCACGGGCTCCCGTGCCTGCAGCCTGCCTCTGAAACAGTCTCCTTCTGCCCCCTAGCCCCCTTACAGCCTCTGCCACGGCCCCCCACAGACACCTGGGCATGAGCAGCACAGACATGCAACAAGCTCCACTCGCCCCTACTCCATTTGCTCTATGGTTGGTCAAGAACCTTTTTTGCATGCTGTAGGGGAGGGAGTTGAGAAAGTCCAATGTCCTGGGGAGCAAGAACTGCAAACAGTCCATCTACAATGTAACATTTGGTTCTCAGGCCGCCCAATCCCTAGTGCGCTGTGCAGACTTTTGACTGGCAAAAACACTCCATCTGAGAGTGAGATCTGGCTGGGCTAGTGGCTCTTTCTGTGGACTAGGACACAGAAAGACAGGGTTTTCAGGTTCAAAACCTGTACTTCCCAGAAGATGGTCATTCGCTACGGGTAAAAAAAAAAAAAAAAAAAAAAAGGTTCTTTATTTATTATTTTTCCCCCTGCCTGGGTAACCTGTCTGCTGCTTGTTTCTCAGTGGAAAAAGGGAAAGATCTTTTTTGGAGGGAAAAGGACCAAAATGCAGGCAGGTGGACTCCGTGGACGGTGGATGGGGAGTTTACTCCTGCCCTGGCACTAGAGCCCCAGCTGCTGTTCCAGGTGCTCTCTGATACCAGAGATCTCCGTGTGTCGTGTCATGACACTGTCTCCAGGACTGACCCTCAGGATAAGGAGATTTTAAACGAGGCAGGTCATATTGCCTTCAAAAGTAAATCCAGGGAGGTTTGGCTGTATGTCAGAGGGTTAAGGCCTTGTGGCGCTCTCGAAAAGAGGGGACAGGTGGAAGGGTCTGGGGTCTGGTGCCCAGACCCCCACCTGCAGGGGAGTCGCTTTACAGGGTGTGAAGCTGGTCTTTAGGGGCTCTATCTTTCTCTCCCACTCTGTATTTCCCCTGCTCTCTCCTTTTCTCTGTGTCTGATGCAAGGTCAAAACAACAACAACAACCACAACAATAACCACCACAGTGACCAAGCAACAAGGGCAGCGAAAGGGGAATAAAAGAGTGCAGGGGCTGTGGATTATTTGTGGCGCAGGCACTGAGCTGAGGCAATAACCCCTTGAGGCAATCAATCAATCAATCAATCAACGAATAAGTAATACAGGTAACAGAGATGTATATGTCCCTGTGTGCTTCCAGAGTTAATGTAAATGCACTTTTGTTTATTTCTTCATTTATTTATTACCTTGCCACGAGAATTTCTTTTCATTGCTAAAAAAAAAGTGTCCCATCAAGGGTACCAGGTGGTGCCACACCCAGTTAAGCACTCATGTTACAATGCAGGGGGACTGGGCTTCAAGACCCTGGTCCCCACCTGCCGGGGGAAGTCTTTACAAGTGGTGCAGAAATGCTACAGGTGACTCTCTCTGTGTCACAAACTCTCTATCCCTCCCTTCCCTCTCAATTCCTGTCTATTTATTCCAGTAAATAATCAATAAAATTGAAAGTAAAAAAAGAAAAAGGAAAAGGAAATATTCCACTACTTCAATGGGGCTACTCAGGACAATGCTTTCCTTGTTAAGATCCTCATAGCATAGCATATGCAGAAAGGCAAAGACGCCATGTATTTTTTAACCCAGTTTTTATATTTATTTATTTATTTATTAAGTGCTTATTCATTTTTGTTATTGATGAATTAATGTTTTACATTTGACATAGACTCTGGCTCTGACACCAGCGGTCTCAAGTACCCCTAGATGGTACTCTGCCTCTACAAAACCAATACATTGAGCTATCCATGCATCCATCCATCCACCCATCAATCTATACATCCATCCATCCATCCATCCATGCATCCATCCATCCAGCCATCCATCCATCCATCCATCCATCCATCCATCCATCCATCCATCCACCAGTCAACCAAGCTAAGTACAAAAGGAGATCTCTCCTTGAATGGTGAAGACAAACCAGGATGCATAGGTAGGTTGCAAAGGGGCGAGTTCGGCTGAATAGGGCAGAGGGGCTGAACCAGGGAATGTGTTGGGGGGTGTGGGTGTGGTGAGCTGGAGATCTGTGAGTTGGGTCACCTCTGGGGCAGGGAGGGGGTGGAAGGGGTTGCGAACAGCTGTCACTGGAGAACCATCACAAGTGCTGGAGCTGTTGAGCAGGGCACCCGCAAGAGAAGACAGACAAAGGAGAGAAGCAAAGTGCAGAGGAGAGGAGAGGGGAGAGGATGGTGAGGGCAGGAGAGGACAGGAGAGGACAGGAGAGGACAGGAGTGGAGGGGACCTGAGAAACCTACCTGGACAAAGGCAACATACAGACATCCAGGAGGGCAGGCAGGCATGCAGGCAGCTCTGGCCTGGGCTCCCTGGATCCCGGGCACAACTCCACCTGTCTTCTCTTGGCTGCCAGCCCTTAGGTCCCTTGTCGGTCAGCACTGGCTTCCCATCCTTCCGTCCCTCTGTGTCAGGGCCCAGGCGTCTGGGCGCTGCTGGCTGACCGAGTGGCAGGGCAGTTGGGCTGCCCAGTGCCAGTGTGGCCAGCACAGAATGCCAGGGGCTAGGACATCACAGAGGGCTCCTGTGGTTGCTAGGCCACGGGGACCCCGCCCATCCAGTTGACCAGCAGCCATGATCCCCACTCTCAACTTGACCTTGAGGGGTGGTGGCCAGCCACCAGAGCCAGAGCCCCAGGCCAAAGCAGGTGCAGGTCAGCCGGGCCAAGGGGTTATGGGCAGATTGGTGTGTGTCTGGGCATGGGGCTGGCATCTGAGATCCAGGGCTGGGGACCAAGGTCCGCCAGGCCCCTGTCCCACCATTTGCACTGACACACAGTCTTGCTGACTGACTGACAGTCCCCGCCCCAGAGATACCCACACCAGGTCCCTGGGTGCCCTGAGCTGCCCCGGAGGATTGGTGGGTGCCTGCCTGGACACATGCCTCCGTAAGGGAGGCCTCTATTAATCCCATTGCCTACTGATAGCTGCCCTCCTGCCCCTCCTCCTCCTCCTGCTCCTCCTCCTCCTCCTCCTCTTCTTCCTCCTCCTCCTCCTCCTCCTCCTCCTCCTCCTCCTCCTCCACCTCCTCCTCCTTCTCTTCCTCATCCTCAGAGGGACTCACTCAGGGCCCTTGGTCTAGGCAAGCCAGGGCTGCTGCTCTGGCTGCTGCAGCTTCTATCCAGTGGGTGGGTGCAGGAATCTGTTCCTGTCAATCCCTGGTTCCTGGGACCTTCCACGCCTCCAGCTCCCCCCACTCTCTACTCCAGACCCCTCCACAAGGATGCCCCCTTTCCCCTTGCCCTCTCTCCCCAGGCTCCCCAACTAACATCTACTGTGTGCCTCCCTGCACTACTTTACTGCCACCCTGCTTCTGCGCTTCAGCCCTGGGGGCCCAGAGCCAGCCCAGCTGCCATCTCACTGTCCAGCAGGGGGACCTGCCCTAACCCCCTGCCACCACACCCACACACACTGCCCTGCACACACTCACGGGCTCCCGTGCCTGCAGCCTGCCTCTGAAACAGTCTCCTT